>NC_086447.1:290229736-290456321 GCF_028390025.1 Pseudophryne corroboree | reverse complement strand
TGCCAGCAAGATTAAAGATATCAAAACATAAATGTGTTTACAAGTAATGTAGTATAATTAAAACTGAAACTGCAATGATCCTGAGCAATCCACCATCCTCCCCCTCCCCCTTCACACAGCGTATAGGGCAGGGAATGGAAATGCACAAGAAAACATGTATTCAGCTGAAAAGACAGATTGGCAGAAGTGGATAGATAAATAGGGAATAAATCTCTAGAGACGTGATCTCCACTATCCACACTGAGGCTGGCTAAATCATTAGAGCCTGAAATGTCAATTGCTGTCTTAATAACAATCTTGTTAAATTGTTGTACTTGCAGTGAAAAAAGACACAAAAAATATTGTATATGCTGGTATGTCCACAGTGAGTCAATAAGAATTGTGAAAAAAACTGTGAAAAAAAAAAAAAAACTCAATTGCCAGAGCGGAAAGTAGATTGTTGCTGATTGTATTTAATTTTATCAGCAACAGAGTGACACTGAAAGTGTCAATAGATTGTTACCTTATGTATTAATAGCACCTTAAAAGCAACAGTTTATAGTGTGCAATGAAAAATGCCTTATTATAGAGACGGCATAGATTTGCCTGAAAGAGACCGATGCACACAGTGTTTAATTACAGCTGTGCGTGGCTGGAGAGCGGGAGACAAGTAAGAGTGCAGGATATAAAGAGATACTTGCAACAGCCTGTGCGTGTGTCCTGCTCGTTTGGTGCCGCTGACAGCTCGGCTTGACGAGCTGTGTGTCTTAACGGCTCCCCTGGTCTCCTCTCCTGCCGGTCTGCTGGTCACGGTGAGCGCACTCACCGTGACCACGTTCACCTCCCAACGTACGTTTCACAGTAAGCTTGTTCACGGGTAGTGTGAACGGCGGGAGTGCAGACCTGGATTTTATTCTAATGAGATGATTATTAATTGGTTTCACCAGATGGTGATTGCGATGTAAAGGTCTGACTGCGTGTAATGAGCTTAATAGAGAAAAAGCTGAATAGATATGCTGCACAAAATGAAACTGCTATAGATAATTAATAAATGGATACCTGCAATATATATATGGAAGATGTCTTTAAAGATGAATTAATTGGAATAAGTACTGATATAATAGATTGGTGTAATAAATTGGTTGTATGTAAGTGCTGACAAGCATGTATGAAATATGAAAAAATAAAATTAATTAAAGTTAAATAGAATGTAGTGAAAATGGATGAATGATTAATGCCCGTATAAAACGTGTTGAAAAAATGGTGAATTGGGAGTGTTGTAATCGGATTGAGAATGTGAATGTGATGGGAGGAAGGAGAATGAGGGGGGGGTTTGAAATGCATTAATTAATAGGGTGAAGAATAAAAATATAAATGTGAAAATAAAAATTAAATATATAAAATATAAAATAAAGTATAAAAAAATATATATAAAAATATATATATATATAAAAATATGTAGAGTAAAGGGGGGAAAAAATTTATTGTGTGTGCATAGTGATGGCAGTGAATTGTGATGGTGTATGGGAAGAGGGGGGATTATAAATGAGATATATTGTGAAGGCTGTATTAAAATTGCGTGAAAAAAATGTAAATTGCATGTGTGACAAAAAATTTTTTTTGATGATGGTATGCTACTGGATGAAAGATATATGGGTTGAAAGTGTTTAAAATGAAAGGAAGGGCTGGGGGTAGGGTGGGTTAGGTTTGCTGAGGATGGAAAGTGGGAATAAAAAAGGGGGGGGAAAGGGGGGGGGTTAAAAAAAGGGGGGGGGAAAGAAAAAGGAAATGAAATGAAATAAGACCGAATATCCCTGCTGGGATAGTTATTGCTGCCGTAATAACATATATGCAGTAGTGATGTAATTAAGTTGGAAGGAAAGCACCAAATTAATGGTTTCATTGAGTCCTTGAGGGTGTAGTGAGTCCAATCTGAAAGTCCACTCACATTCCTTCCGTAGAAGAGTGTTGGTCCAATCGCCTCCTCGTATACCTAGTTTGACTTTCTCTAGTCCACAGACTTTGAGTTCTTCCCACCGACCTGCATGATTAGAAACAAAATGACGTGCTACAGAGGTGATTTGCTTCATTTTTTGTAGATCTTTGGTCGCATTCCGAATGGATCCAATGTGTTCCAGAATTCTTTGCTTGAAGGCTCTGGTCGTCATGCCAACATATCTTTGTCCACAGGGACATACTATACAGTAGATCACTCCTTCTGTTGAGCAGTTAATAAAGTGTCTGAATTTGACGTCTTTGCCATAGCGGGTCTGAATATGGTCAGTCTTAAGGATATATTGGCATGCTCTGCAGTGACCACATGGATGTGTGCCAATCGTGGATTGTGGCTTTCCTCGGGTTAATTGGAAATGACTAGATACCAGTCTATCTTTCAATTTCTCGATCTCCGCCAGCTCATGGATACTTGTGGTCCAAGTTTTTGTGATAGAGTGGGATCCAACTGTAGGATTCCCCAGTGTTTTTGAATAGCTTGTTTGACCTGACGCCACTCTTGACAGAAACCCCCTACAAATCTGATAGTGTTGTCCTCTTGTTTCTTGTGTTTCTTTTCAAAGATTAAATGTTCTCTCTGGACAGTCTGAATGTTTCTACTTGCTTTCTTGATAGCGGTATTGCTGTATCCTCTCTCCCGTAATCTCTTCGAGAGGTCTTTGCTTTGTTCCGCAAAGTCCTGATCATTGGAGCAGTTCCTTCTTAGGCGTAGATATTCCCCCTTAGGTATATTCATAATTGTTGGAGGAAGTGGGAACTGGTTTGATGTAGCAGTGTGTTTGAGGATGTTTCCTTCCTGTACAGTTTTGTAGAGAGCATTTGGTTTTCATCTTTGTAGATTAGAACATCCAGGAATGGGAGTTCATCTTGACTGATATGATGGGTAAGTCGAATGTTGAGGTTATTGTTGTTGAGATGTTCAATGAATAGGAGAAGCATCTGTATGTCACCTTCCCATATCATCAAAATGTCATCGATATACCGTACCCACATAATGATGTTGGATGTAAAGACATCATTGCTGTCATTGAACACAGATTCGCGTTCCCACCATCCTAAGAAGATATTGGCGTAAGTGGGGGCACACGCTGCCCCCATAGCTGTGCCCCTGGTCTGTAAAAAAAAATGGAACAAGCCCTCTTGGCAACCACGACCCCCTAGAAACCCGGAACACTACTCATCATCAGATATAGAAACATCTGGAGCAGAAGACATTCCGGAATACATCCCCAAGGAATCGTTAACCTCGAACTTCAGAAGTGAGGGCAACAGCTCCACCCAATACCAACAACAACATTTTTTAGGGGATCCCCCCAGGGGAAGGGGGTCAAGGCACCCAGCAAACGAAAGACAAGGAGGGGCGCAAGAGGAGGAAGAGGTCGTCAACAACAATGGGATCAACCACTACCAAGGAGACAACCAGTACGGAATTCACGCAGAAGGTAACTTCAGATTCCTCAACACCTACTGACACCTCTTCACAACTTAAGATCATCAACCTTTCAGCACATAATTTAGATCAGGATCAAATACAAGTTCTGAGCAAAGGCCTCTCCTATTCGCCAGCCGAAAAGTTCAACAGATTCAAATGGGAAAAAGACTTAAAACTATTTAGTAGAAAGTTACTTCTCACGAAATTTCACAACAAAATAGTCACCTCTAAAACTAACTATACCCAATCCCACCAGACAGAAATAAGTGATAATATGAATACATCAGATATGTCAGGACCAGAGCTGGAGGCACTGGAGGCCCTCCAATCTTTGGAATCAGAATCAACACCAATCATTGATCCCGAGTGGGAAGTCAGCACGAGGGTCATTTGTAAGAAAAGGTCTACATTTTTTCCAGCAGAGCAGACGAGTCCAGAGATACAGATATTTACTAAATTAGTATCTCAAGAATTTGACCATATACACCTCCGGAAGACTAGAAGACTGTACAATTCCAATTTATCCAGGAAAGAACTAAATGCTCTAAGAGAGATTGAATCATGGCAAGACGTCATCATTAAACCATCAGATAAAGGGGGAAACGTGGTGTTATGGCCCCGAGAACAATACATACAGGAAGCATATCGACAGTTGGAAGACCAAACTTGCTATCAAAGAGTATTACTCAACCCCATGGAAAATTACAAGACAATATACAACCGGATTCTGAACGACGCATACGCGGAAGGGACTATAACACCTTCGGAATATCAGTATCTCCAGACAGCACATCCCAGTATCCCTACATTTTACATGCTCCCCAAGATACATAAGAACATGAGGCAACCACCAGGAAGACCAATTGTATCGGGGATAGGATCCTTGACTGAAAAAGCCAGCATTTTTGTTGACTTACATCTACGACACCATGTTTTGGGTCTCCCTTCCTTTGTCCAAGATACAACAGACGTTCTCCGCAAGATTCATGATGTCAAATTGGAAACAAATCAATATTTAGTCTCTCCAGACGTTGAGGCACTTTACACTTCAATTGATCATGATAAAGGACTTGAAGCTGTCAATTATTTCATGAATATGGAAGGTATGGAAAAATTCCATGTGTTCCTTGCCGATCTACTCCAATTTATACTCAGCCATAATCTTTTCACCTTTAACAACAGATTCTTTTTACAGACCAGGGGCACAGCTATGGGGGCAGCGTGTGCCCCCACTTACGCCAATATCTTCTTAGGATGGTGGGAACGCGAATCTGTGTTCAATGACAGCAATGATGTCTTTACATCCAACATCATTATGTGGGTACGGTATATCGATGACATTTTGATGATATGGGAAGGTGACATACAGATGCTTCTCCTATTCATTGAACATCTCAACAACAATAACCTCAACATTCGACTTACCCATCATATCAGTCAAGATGAACTCCCATTCCTGGATGTTCTAATCTACAAAGATGAAAACCAAATGCTCTCTACAAAACTGTACAGGAAGGAAACATCCTCAAACACACTGCTACATCAAACCAGTTCCCACTTTCCTCCAACAATTATGAATATACCTAAGGGGGAATATCTACGCCTAAGAAGGAACTGCTCCAATGATCAGGACTTTGCGGAACAAAGCAAAGACCTCTCGAAGAGATTACGGGAGAGAGGATACAGCAATACCGCTATCAAGAAAGCAAGTAGAAACATTCAGACTGTCCAGAGAGAACATTTAATCTTTGAAAAGAAACACAAGAAACAAGAGGACAACACTATCAGATTTGTAGGGGGTTTCTGTCAAGAGTGGCGTCAGGTCAAACAAGCTATTCAAAAACACTGGGGAATCCTACAGTTGGATCCCACTCTATCACAAAAACTTGGACCACAAGTATCCATGAGCTGGCGGAGATCGAGAAATTTGAAAGATAGACTGGTATCTAGTCATTTCCAATTAACCCGAGGAAAGCCACAATCCACGATTGGCACACATCCATGTGGTCACTGCAGAGCATGCCAATATATCCTTAAGACTGACCATATTCAGGACCGCTATGGCAAAGACGTCAAATTCAGACACTTTATTAACTGCTCAACAGAAGGAGTGATCTACTGTATAGTATGTCCCTGTGGACAAAGATATGTTGGCATGACGACCAGAGCCTTCAAGCAAAGAATTCTGGAACACATTGGATCCATTCGGAATGCGACCAAAGATCTACAAAAAATGAAGCAAATCACCTCTGTAGCACGTCATTTTGTTTCTAATCATGCAGGTCGGTGGGAAGAACTCAAAGTCTGTGGACTAGAGAAAGTCAAACTAGGTATACGAGGAGGCGATTGGACCAACACTCTTCTACGGAAGGAATGTGAGTGGACTTTCAGATTGGACTCACTACACCCTCAAGGACTCAATGAAACCATTAATTTTGGTGCTTTCCTTCCAACTTAATTACATCACTACTGCATATATGTTATTACGGCAGCAATAACTATCCCAGCAGGGATATTCGGTCTTATTTCATTTCATTTCCTTTTTCTTCCCCCCCCCCCTTTTTTTTTAAACCCCCCCCTTCCCCCCCCCCCCCTTTTTTATTCCCCACTTTCCATCCTCAGCAAACCTAACCCACCCTACCCCCAGCCCTTCCTTTCATTTTAAACACTTTCAACCCATATATCTTTCATCCAGTAGCATACCATCATCATCAAAAAAATTTTTTTGTCACACATGCAATTTACATTTTTTTCACGCAATTTTAATACAGCCTTCACAATATATCTCATTTATAATCCCCCTCTTCCCATACACCATCACAATTCACTGCCATCACTATGCACACACAATAAATTTCCCCCCCCCCCCTTACTCTACATATTTTTATATATATATATATTTTTTATATATATTTTTTTATACTTTATTTTATATTTTATATATTTAATTTTTATTTTCACATTTATATTTTTATTCTTCACCCTATTAATTAATGCATTTCAAACCCCCCCCCCCTCATTCTCCTTCCCTCCCATCACATTCACATTCTCAATCCGATTACAACACTCCCAATTCACCATTTTTTCAACACGTTTTATACGGGCATTAATCATTCATCCATTTTCACTACATTCTATTTAACTTTAATTAATTTTATTTTTTCATATTTCATACATGCTTGTCAGCACTTACATACAACCAATTTATTACACCAATCTATTATATCAGTACTTATTCCAATTAATTCATCTTTAAAGACATCTTCCATATATATATTGCAGGTATCCATTTATTAATTATCTATAGCAGTTTCATTTTGTGCAGCATATCTATTCAGCTTTTTCTCTATTAAGCTCATTACACGCAGTCAGACCTTTACATCGCAATCACCATCTGGTGAAACCAATTAATAATCATCTCATTAGAATAAAATCCAGGTCTGCACTCCCGCCGTTCACACTACCCGTGAACAAGCTTACTGTGAAACGTACGTTGGGAGGTGAACGTGGTCACGGTGAGTGCGCTCACGTGACCAGCAGACCGGCAGGAGAGGAGACCAGGGGAGCCGTTAAGACACACAGCTCGTCAAGCCGAGCTGTCAGCGGCACCAAACGAGCAGGACACACGCACAGGCTGTTGCAAGTATCTCTTTATATCCTGCACTCTTACTTGTCTCCCGCTCTCCAGCCACGCACAGCTGTAATTAAACACCGTGTGCATCGGTCTCTTTCAGGCAAATCTATGCCGTCTCTATAATAAGGCATTTTTCATTGCACACTATAAACTGTTGCTTTTAAGGTGCTATTAATACATAAGGTAACAATCTATTGACACTTTCAGTGTCACTCTGTTGCTGATAAAATTAAATACAATCAGCAACAATCTACTTTCCGCTCTGGCAATTGAGTTTTTTTTTTTCACAGTTTTTTTCACAATTCTAATTGACTCACTGTGGACATACAGCATATACAATATTTTTTGTGTGTTTTTTCACTGCAAGTACAACAATTTAACAAGATTGTTATTAAGACAGCAATTGACATTTCAGGCTCTAATGATTTAGCCAGCCTCAGTGTGGATAGTGGAGATCACGTCTCTAGAGATTTATTCCCTATTTATCTATCCACTTCTGCCAATCTGTCTTTTCAGCTGAATACATGTTTTCTTGTGCATTTCCATTCCCTGCCCTATACGCTGTGTGAAGGGGGAGGGGGAGGATGGTGGATTGCTCAGGATCATTGCAGTTTCAGTTTTAATTATACTACATTACTTGTAAACACATTTATGTTTTGATATCTTTAATCTTGCTGGCATGTCATCAGAATAACAAGGGTCCACTATTGCCCTACCACATGTGAAAAATCCTCTGGGATTAATGTTGCATAGCACAAAAACAAGCAACGTACAGGCGGCTCCATTTGGCAAAACCGATTGACCATATGATTTAAAACCTCTGTATACCTATACATTTGGAATACACTTTGGTGCAATGATGGTCAAACATATGTCTCTTTTTTAAGAGACTATCTGCCCATTTTAACAACCAGGCCTTGGTGGATTCAATAACTGCATACCCATTACAGGTCTTTGCTCATCGACTTTAAATCTACTACCATACCACACCGTACATGCCCAATCTCGTCCGATCTTGGAAGCAATACGGTGTTGGGCCTGGTCAGTACTTAGGTGGTTGACCACTAAGGAATACCAGGTGTTGTAGGTTTTGCTTGATGGCAATACTTTTGCTACTGCACCTACTGTAGAAATCAACACCTGGCGGGCAATTTCTTGGTTCTGCCGCAATTTGTGCCGCACGTCTGCCTTATATACATGGTTTTTCATCCATATGTTCACAGTTGCAATCCCGAATTTACGATTCAAATTATTTAATCATTTTTTAAACATATTTTGTGTGTACTCTTATATTATTCATCAAGAATTAAAGGTTACGTTTTAATATCTAATACGTTATACATAATCTCTATCACAGTTGTTTCCAAGAGTGAGTGCTCCCAACAAGGGTCACTTTTTTCCTTTCTCTCCTCTCTTTATTAACCTTTCCTTTTGTTCAGGCGCCGCTGCCTTGATTCAATCCACTCATTCCTTTCTATGGCTATTCAGCCATTAAATGATGTTTTAATTCTGCAAGTGTCTAACATGTTCATTTAAACTGTAATTGCAGCACTCACCGCCCAGTTCAAAGGTGCATCATGGTTTGATTTTTATTCTAATCAGCTGGTTTGTTCAGAGATCTATTTCTTAATATAATTGTATAAAGAACCTGGTCAAGTGCATTCTAATTAGTATAACAGTCTATCCACATTAATTATGGAAATGCTGTGCAAATTTGATTTGCATATTTCCTGCATAAGCAATGTATATATTTCCACAATTAAGTTGATGTAATTAACAACCTCACTCGCAGTGATTAAAATAGATGAGCTAAATGTATTTTGTTAAAGAATAATGTAGACACTTTTATAGTAATGCATTAAGATATTACCATACAAGAAAATAACATATTTATTTAAAGAATTGACAGCTATTTAATAGATTTTGTTAGAGGTTAATTGTTATTTAAAGTGCTCACTATATGTTTCAATCATATACAATTACATTATATTGGCTTTTTATAAACATAGAAACTACTCTAATGGTGCCCACACACAGTGCGATTATCGCGTGCGATTTGATCTTTTTAGTTCAAATCGCATCGCGTCTAGTTCAAATCGCACTGTGTTTATCTTCCCTTGCAATGCGATGCGATGCGCGCTCCCATATAGTAAATGTCGTATGTGCATTCAGGTATTTTTGTACTACATTGCATCGCATTTAGTTCAAATCGCACGCTGTGTAGCGAATCGCACGTGATACTGACTTTAAGACACCCACAAAATTGCACCTAGCACAAAATATCATCGTGTAGGGTCCTTTAAGAAATGTGTTGCAAAGTACAAACATGGCAGTAACAGATCAAGTTTTGGTTTTATGAACAGAATGTTATAATCAGGGCCGGTGCTAGGGTGTTCGGCGCCCCCCTGCAAACTATAAATTTGCGCCTTCCCTCCCATACTTCACGACACAAAAAAGGGTGTAGTCTCACAAGAAAGGGGCGTGGCCACACATTAGTACCACAAATTCAAATCATGCCACACAGTAGTGCCCCTTAGTCACATTACATTGCCCCACAGTGCCAGATACATGCCCCACAGTGCCAGATACATTGCCCCACAGTGCCAGATACATTGCCCCACAGTGCCAGATACATGCCCACAGTGCCAGATACATGCCCCACTCAGTGCCAGATACATGCCCCACTCAGTGCCAGATACATGCCCCACTCAGTGCCAGATACATTGCCCCACAGTGCCGGATACAATGCCCCACAGTGCCGGATACAATGCCCCACAGTGCCGGATACAATGCCCCACAGTGCCAGATACATTGCCCCACAGTGCCAGTTACATGACCCACAGTGCCAGATACATGCCCCACAGTGCCAGTTACATGCCCCACAGTGCCAGATACATGCCCCACAGTGCCAGGCCCCAGTCAGTGCCAGTTATATGCCCCATTTGGTGCCAGTTACATGCCCCACAGTGCCAGGCCCCACTCAGTGCCAGTTACATGCCCCATTTGGTGCCAGTTACATGCCCCACAGTGCCAGATACATTGCCCCACAGTGCCAGTTACATGCCCCACAGTGCCAGATACATTGCCCCACAGTGCCAGATACATTGCCCCACAGTGCCAGTTACATTGCCCCACAGTGCCAGATACATTGCCCCACAGTGCCAGTTACATGCCCCACAGTGCCAGATACATGCCCCACAGTGCCAGTTACATTGCCCCACAGTGCCGGATACAATGCCCCACAGTGCCGGATACATGCCCACAGTGCCAGTTACATGCCCCACAGTGCCAGATACATGCCCCACAGTGCCAGGCCCCACTCAGTGCCAGTTACATGTCCCATTTGGTGCCAGATACATGCCCCACTCAGTGCCAGATACATGCCCCACAGTGCCAGTTACATTGCCCCACAGTGCCGGATACAATGCCCCACAGTGCCGGATACATGCCCCACAGTGCCAGTTACATGCCCCACAGTGCCAGATACATTGCCCCACAGTGCCAGTTACATGCCCCACAGTGCCAGATACATGCCCCACAGTGCCAGTTACATGCCCCACAGTGCCAGGCCCCACTCAGTGCCAGTTACATGCCCCATTTGGTGCCAGTTACATGCCCCACAGTGCCAGGCCCCACTCAGTGCCAGTTACATGCCCCATTTGGTGCCAGTTACATGCCCCACAGTGCCAGATACATTGCCCCACAGTGCCAGTTACATGCCCCACAGTGCCAGATACATTGCCCCACAGTGCCAGTTACATTGCCCCACAGTGCCAGATACATTGCCCCACAGTGCCAGTTACATTGCCCCACAGTGCCAGATACATTGCCCCACAGTGCCAGTTACATGCCCCACAATGCCAGATACATGCCCCACAGTGCCAGTTACATTGCCCCACAGTGCCGGATACAATGCCCCACAGTGCCGGATACATGCCCACAGTGCCAGTTACATGCCCCACAGTGCCAGATACATTGCCCCACAGTGCCAGTTACATGCCCCACAGTGCCAGATACATGCCCCACAGTGCCAGTTACATGCCCCACAGTGCCAGATACATGCCCCACAGTGCCAGGCCCCACTCAGTGCCAGTTACATATCCCATTTGGTGCCAGATACATGCCCCACTCAGTGCCAGATACATGCCAGTTACATTGCCCCACAGTGCCGGATACAATGCCCCACAGTGCCGGATACAATGCCCCACAGTGCCGGATACAATGCCCCACAGTGCCAGTTACATGCGTCACAGTGCCAGGCCCCACTCGGTGCCAGTTACATGCCCCATTTGGTGCCAGTTACATGCCCCACAGTGCCAGATACATTGCCCCACAGTGCCAGTTACATGCCCCACAGTGCCAGATACATTGCCCCACAGTGCCAGTTACATTGCCCCACAGTGCCAGATACATTGCCCCACAGTGCCAGATACATTGCCCCACAGGGCCAAATACATTGCCCCACAGTGCCAGTTACATGCCCCACAGTGCCAGATACATGCCCCACAGTGCCAGGCCCCACTTGGTGCCAGGCCCCACTTGGTGCCAGATACATGCCCCACTGTACCGCTGGACCCCCCCCGTGCCGCCGGACCCCCCCCATCACTTACCGGCCGGCGGGGCCGCTTGTTGCTATGTGAGGGGAGGAGAGCGCAGCGCCTCTCCTTCCCCTCGCCGCTCCAGGTCTCTGGCGGCTGTCTGGCGCCGGTTCGCTAGCCAATCAGAGCTCGCGGACCGGCAGCCAATCAGGAGCCGGTCCGCAAGCTCTGATTGGCTAACGCCGGAGACCGGACACAGCAGCACTGCTGGCAGCGCTGCTAGTGCTGGCAGCGGCGGTGAGGGGAGGGAGAGACGCTGCGTTCTCCTCCCCTCACATTTAGGGTTGACGGGGGCGAGTGGGGCATGATGCCCTGGCCCTCTCCTGGGCCTGCCAAGGCGCCCAGGGCACGTGCCCCACTCGCCCTACCCTAGATACGCCTCTGTTCCTAGCAGCAGAGTGAGAGAGGCGAGTGTTGAGCTTGCTGCTATCGCACGGGGGATGTTGGGCAGGTGGGCGGAGAGGTGACCACTTGACTGATTTTGTTAAAGTGTATTCCGCACTGCTGCTGGCGCCACTGCCTGAGTGATGATAGGCGCAGCGGCAGCTGGCAGCAACAGTCATGTATAGAAGCAGGGATGCAGAGCAGGGAGAGCGCCTCTCCAGCCCGGTGTCTACCTGCTCTGGATCCCTTTGCTGAGCGGTTAGCGCTGGCTCTGGTTATAATTCCTATTACAAATTAGCTTTTTACCCAAGAAGTAAGGGATTGTTTAGTCACAACTTGTAGTGTCATTAACACTCTTATTGCATTCCCCTCTCAGCGACGGATATGCCTTATAATATCTTAGCTACATAACTACACCTGCCAGTATTCCATATTTTAGTGAGACTGCCCCTGGCAGTGTGATCTTGTTAGATTGTGCTGCTTGGATTATTCATAAAACACCATTGAGAGATAGATAATAAGAGCATGGATTAGAGTTATTGTAGTGGCTTGTGTAAAATATGGTCATATTTTGGATAATGTTAATATTCATGTGTTAATGAATATTAACACATGAATATTAACATTATCCAAAATATGACCATATTTTACACAAGCCACTACAATAACTCTAATCCATGCTCTTATTATCTACCGCAGTTAATATTGCAATAGTTTCCTAACTATTCTTCCCAAAAATAGGCTCTCACCACTACAAACCATTTTGAATGCTGCTGATCCGCTCTGTCAGTCCCTCCATTGGTTACCTGTGTTCTACCGTTTTCAATATAAAATACTTCTACTCACACACAAGGCCATTAACCCAACTACACCAACGTACATCTCTTCACTCATCTCAAAATTTATCATACGTCCTAGAGGATGCTGGGGTCCACTTTAGTACCATGGGGTATCGACGGTTCCGCAGGAGCCATGGGCACTTTAAGACTTTTCAAGGGTGTGAACTGGCTCCTCCCTCTATGCCCCTCCTCCAGACCTCAGTTTTAGAAATGTGCCCAGGCAGACTGGATGCACTCCAGGGGAGCTCTACTGAGTTTCTCTGAAAAGACTTATGTTAGGTTTTTTTATTTTCAGGGAGAACTGCTGGCAACAGTCTCCCTGCTTCGTGGGACTGAGGGGGCAGAAGTAGGAACCAACTTCCTGAATAGTTTAATGGCTCTGCTTCTGGCTGACAGGACACCATTAGCTCCTGAGGGGAACTGAACGCTAGCTGCGGCTATGTGCTCACTCCCACAGCCCGCCGTCACCCCCCTGGCGGGAGTGCAGCGCGCCATGCTGACCACACATACACAGGCACTGCAGGGCGCAGGGCGCGGGGGGGGGGGGGGGCACCCTGGGCAGCATGTAACCTACCAAACTGGCTAGAATAAGGGGCATATGTTGCTGAGGCACAGTCCTACCCCCGCCAGTATAACTATCTGTATCAAAAAAGCTGAGGAGAAACACGCCATTAAGGGGGCGGTGCTTCCTTCTCAGTCAGCCAGCACACTGCTCAGCACCATTTTCTCTCTCCTCAGGCTGCAGAGACAACGCTGGTCCTCCTCCACTGCTGAATACAAGTATCAGGGTGACAAACAGGGGGGGCACAGTGAAATTGGGTGCTATATATAGTGTGATAATATCATTATAAAAGCGCTGCAGGTCTGTGGGCATTTGTGTTTCACAGACGTTTGATTATTGGCGCTGGGTTGTGAACTGGCAAATCCTATCTGTGTCCTTCTGACAGATTTTACTGTGGGTCTGTCCCCTATAAGTCTCGGAGTGTCGGTTATGTGGTTGTGCACGTGTGTGACATGTCTGAGGCAGGGAGCTCTTCCCCTGAGGGAGCCATTTTAGGGACACAGAGTTGTAATGTGGTGGCTCTGCCGGCACACCATGAGCCTGAATGGGTGAAAGAATTACGTGATAGTGTGAATCATATCAGTAGGAGATTAGATAAGTCTGAGTCTCATGCAGAAAACTGGAGAAAATCAGTGGAAGATGTGATTTTTAGTGGTTCTGCTTTTTCATCCACAGGCGACCCCTCTGGGTCACATAAAAGACCATTTGCACAAATAGTACAAACTAATACCGACACGGACTCTGATTCCTGTGTCGATACTAGTGATTCCAGGGGAGTAGATCCTAAATTGGCAAAAAGCATTCAATACATGATTGTTGCTATAAGGGAGGTTTTGGAAGTTACGGAAGCCCCTCCTGTACCTCAGGAAAAGGCTTATTTTTATAAAGAAAAGAAAATTAATGTAACTTTCCCTCCTTCTCACGAGCTAAATACTCTCTTTGAGGGAATTTGGGCGAACCCTGAAAAGAAATTTCAGATTCCCAAAAGGATTCAGGTTGCTTATCCTTTCCCAGCAGAGGACAGGAAAATGTGGGAGTCACCCCCAGTTTTAGACAGTGCTCTGTCACGCTTAACAAAAAAGGTGATTCTCCCTGCACCTGGAACGGCTTCACTAAAGGAGCCGGCGGACCGCAAAATAGAGACTACTTTAAAATCTATTTATGTGGCCAATGGTACACTGCTCAGGCCCACCATTGCTTGCGCATGGGTGAGTAGTGCTATCGAAAAATGGGCAGATAACTTGTCATCTGAAATTTACACGATAGATAGAGACGAGATTCTCCTAAAGTTAGGTCATATCAAAGACGCTGCTGCATACATGCTAGAAGCCATGAAGGATATTGGGCTTTTAGGTTCAAAAGCCGCTACCATGGCAGTCTCGGCTCGGAGGGCGTTGTGGATTCGCCAGTGGAAGGCTGACGCAGATTCCAAGAGAAATATGTAGGCTCTCCCATATAAAGGCTGAGGCCTTGTTTGGAGATGGGCTAGATGTATTGGTCTCTGCGGCTACCCCAGGTAAGTCGACATTTTTGCCTTATACTCCTGCTCCGGCGAAAAAGACATATCACTCTCAGATGCAGTCCTTTCAGCCCAACAAATACAGAAAGGCCAAAGGTTCCCCCTTCTTTGCAGGTAGAGGGAGAGGATGAGGAAAAAAGCCTGTAGCGCCTGCCGGATCGCAGGAGCAGAAGTCCACCCCTGCTTCTGCCAAATCTACAGCATGACGCTGGGGCTCCCTTGCTGGAGTCCGCTTGGGTGGGAGCACATCTGTAACTTTTCAGTCAAGTCTGGGGTCAATCTGTCCTGGACCCATGGGTCTTGCAAATACTGTCCCAAATCGACCTTGCCAGCTTCTCTTCCGGACAGAGAAGTTGTAACTGCTGCAGTTCAAAAATTATGTCAGGATCAAGTCATTGTCCTGGTTCCCGTGTCACAACAAGGAGAAGGGTTTTATTCAAGCCTCTTCGTAGTTCAGAAGCCGGACGACTCGGTCAGACCAATTTTTAACCTGAAATCGCTGAATCTTTACCTGAAAAGATTCAAATTCAAGATGGAATCTCTGAGAGCAGTGATTTCCAGTCTGGAGGAAGGGGACTTCATGGTGTCAGTAGACATAACAGATGCTTACTTGCATGTTCCCATTTATCCTCCTCCTCAAGCTTATCTGAGATTCGCGGTACAGGATTGCCATTACCAGTTCCAGACGTTGCCGTTTGGACTCTCCACGGCACCGAGGGTATTCACCAGGGTGATGGCAGAGATGATGGTCCTCCTTCGACAACAAGGAGTCAATATAATTCCTTACCTGGATGATCTCCTGATAAAAGCGAGATCCAAGGAACGGTTGGTGCAGAAGATTGCACTCTCCCTGTCAGTACTCCAACGACACGGTAGGATCATGAATTTTCCAAAGTCACAATTGGAACCGACGACAAGATTGTCCTTTCTGGGGATGATACTGGACACAGAGGTACAGAGGGTATTTCTTCCAGTGGAAAAGGCTCTGGAAATCCAGAGACTGGTCAAGCAAATTTTGAAACCAACAAGAGTATCGATCCATCAATGCATTCGGTTGTTGGGAAAGATGGTAGCATCCTACGAGGCCATACAGTTTGGCCGATTCCATGCCAGAGTGTTCCAGTGGGACCTGTTGGACAAGTGGTCCAGATCACACCTGCACATGCACCAGAAGATAATCATGTCCTCCAAAGCCAGGATTTTGCTCCTGTGGTGGCTACACAGTTCTCACCTATTAGAGGGACGCAGGTTCGGGATTCAGGACTGGGTCCTAGTAACCACGGATGCAAGTCTCCGAGGCAGGGGAGCAGTCGCACAGGGAAAAAGCTTCCAAGGAAGATGGTCAAGTCAGGAAACCTGTCTTCACATAAACGTGCTGGAATTGAGAGCCATTTACAACGGCCTTCTACAAGGGGTGCATCTTCTTCAAGATCAACCCGTGCAGATCCAGTCGGACAATGTAACAGCAGTCGCGTACATAAACTGTCAGGGTGGAACGAAAAGCAGAGCAACAATGGTAGAGGTGACAAAGATCCTCCTCTGGGCACAAAGACATGCAAGAGCTCTGTCGGCAATTTTCATTCCGGGAGTGGACAACTGGGAAGCAGACTTCCTCAGCAGACACAATCTCCATCCAGGAGAGTGGGGACTCCACCAAGAAGTCTTCGCAGAGGTGACAAGTCTTTGGGGAGTTCCTCAAGTTGACATGATGGCATCTCGTCTTAACAAGAAGCTTCAGAGATATTGTTCCAGGTCGAGAGACCCTCAAGCAATAGCAGTGGATGCACTGGTGACCCAGTGGGTGTTTTGGTCGGTATATGTCTTCCCTCCACTTCTACTGATACCAAAAGTTCTCAAAATCATACGAAGAACAAGGGTTCTAGCGATCCTCATTGCCCTAGACTGGCCAAGGAGGGCTTGGTATCCAGATCTTCAGGAATTACTCCTAGAAGATCCTCAGCCTCTTCCACCTCGCGAGGACCTGCTGCAGCAGGAGCCGTGCGTATATCAATAATTACCGCGGCTACGTTTGACGACATGGCTGTTGAGCGTCGGATCCTAGCCCGAAAGGGTATTCCAAAAGAAGTCATTCCCACACTTATTCAGGCCAGGAAAGGAGTAACGTCTAAGCATTACCACCGTATTTGGAGAAAATATGTGTCTTGGTGTGAATCCAAGAAGGCTCCAACGGAAGATTTTCAGTTAGGACGTTTTCTCCATTTTCTACAGGCTGGTGTGTATGCGAGCCTACGATTGGGTTCAATCAAGGTCCAGATTTCGGCCTTATCAATTTTCTTTCAAAGACAATTGGCCTCCCTTCCAGAAGTTCAGACATTCGTGAAAGGAGTGCTGCACATCCAACCTCCATTTGTGCCCCCGGTGGCACCATGGGATCTTAATGTGGTGTTGCAGTTCCTGCAATCAGATTGTTTTGAACCGCTGAAGGAGATATAATTGAAGTTTCTCACTTAGAAAGTGGTCATGTTATTGGCGTTGGCATCCGCAAGGTGGGTGTCTGAGTTGGGGGCCTTGTCCCACAAGAGCCCTTACCTGATCTTCCATGAAGATAGAGCAGAGTTAAGAACTCGCTAACAATTTCTTCCAAAGGTGGTTTCGTCTTTTCATATGAACCAACCTATTGTGGTGCCAGTGGCTACTGACACCTTCACTGCGTCAAAGTCTCTTGATGTAGTTAGAGCTTTGAAAATTTATGTCGCAAGAACAGCTCGGGTACGGAAAACAGAGGATCTGTTTGTCCTGTATGCTCCCAACAAGATTGGGTGTCCTGCTTCTAAGCGTTGGATCAGAGGGACGATTCAGCATGCTCATTCCACGGCTGGATTGCCGATACCGAAGTCGGTAAATGCCCGTTCTACTAGAAAGGTGGGCGCATCCTGGGAGGCTGCCCGGGGAGTCTCGGCATTACAACTTTGCCGAGCAGCTACTTGGTCAGGAGCAAATACGTTTGCAAAGTTTTACAAGTTTGACACCTTGGCCGATGAGGACCTAAAGTTTGGTCAATCGGTGCTGCAGGGTCATCCGCACTCTCCCGCCCATACTGGAGCTTTGGTATAACCCCATGGTACTAAAGTGGACCCCAGCATCCTCTAGGACAAATGAGAAAACAGGATTTTAATACCTACCGGTAAATCCTTTTCTCCTAGTCCGTAGAGGATGCTGGGCGCCCGACCCAGTGCGTACTTTTCCTGCAGTTGTTACATTTGTAGTTACACAGTTGTTGTGTTACGGTTATTTTCAGCATGTTGCTGCAATTGTTCATGCCCGTTGGCATGTGTTATGTTGAATGCCATGTGTGTGGCATGGTTGAGGTGTGAGCTGGTATGACTCTCACCTTTAAATTATAAGTAAATCCTTTCCTCGAAATGTCCGTCTCCCTGGGCACAGTTCCTATAACTGAGGTCTGGAGGAGGGGCATAGAGGGAGGAGCCAGTTCACATCCTTGAAAAGTCTTAAAGTGCCCATGGCTCCTGCGGAACCATCTATACCCCATGGTGTACCCCATGGTACTAAAGTGGACCCCAGCATCCTCTACGGACTAGGAGAAAAGGATTTACCGGTAGGTATTAAAATCCTGTTATCTCCCAACCCCACCTCTCCGCTCTGCACAACATCTGTGTCTCTCATCCACACTTATTACTAACTCCCACTCATGATTACAGTACTTTTTCAAGCTGCACCTACCCTATGGAATGACCTCCCCTGCACAATAAGACTCTTCTCTAGTCTCCAAACCTTCAAGCGTTTCCTGAAAACTCACCTCTTCAGGCAAGCTTATCAGATTCCAGAACCACTTATATAACCTTCCTAAACTTTCCTATTCGATTACATCCCCACTGTACAGTCCGCACATTTCCTCACATATTTTCTCTTTCTGACTAAATCATACAGCCCAACAAGAACCTTTGCAATCTGGTGGACCATTATGCAATAGATAGCACCTATCCTTGTGTATCAATGCCTATCTATATATATAAATGCGAAAGCACTCACTCACTGACTCATCACTACTTCTCTTCCTGATATGTTAGGAAGCTGAAATCTAACATAGGTATTCTTCAGGTGGGAAATAGGAAAACGACGTAATTAGAATTTTAATAAACCTTCCCTAAGGGGATGAAAAGGGGGTTGGCATAATGACGTCATTACCAATGCGTGGTTGCGTTGCTTGAACAAAAATGCCCAAATGGGCAATCAGATCAAAATTTGGATTGCACCACCAGTATGTAGAATTTAATAAACTACAAAAATGGTCCTGTCACTTTTCGCCATATCTGCTACAGGTGCTCCTAGGGTAATGCCAAGAACCATGGATTAATATTTACTTACATTAAGATGTCTCAAATTTACATCTCTATAGACTGACCAAAATTTTTAACACTCATTTATATGTACATTCATGAAAATCAGGAACTCCCATGCGAAGAGCGGGTAGAACAGCTAGTCTCCCAATAAATTGTAAGCTTGCGAGCAGGGCCTTCCTACCTCTATGTCTGTCTATTACCCAGTTTTGTCATATTTCTATTTTTTTCAATTGTAAAGAGCACTTGTATAGTGCTGAACTATATAAGAAACTGTTAATCATCATCATCATCATCATCATCATCATCATTAATAACTAAACTTAGGGACCTGTTTATCAATAAGAGCCAATAACAAAAATTGTGTATCGCTGTTAGTGAGCTGGTAGGGTCATATTTATCAATAAACATTTTCTGGGGTAGCTGAGTGATACTCAACTCCCCAACAATACTGTCTGGCAGTGGTAAGGAGAGACATGGGGGAGCCTTCAAGCCTTCTAAAGAGTGGAGAAGTTACCCATTGCAACCAATCAGCTTCTGCCTATAATTATACTAAATGCACTTAGTAAATGCTTTGGAGGCTTGATACATCCCCTCTTAGTACTTAGCTGGTCATGTGAGTGTGTGACCCAGAGAAAATATTTCTCTCACCCCTTTCCCATGCTGCTGTACTGGTCCTATCCCATGTCTACAGAATACCATATCCCTATATTACATCTTGTCCAATCTGTATACTACATTTACCCAACAAAATATTTTTTTGATGGCAAATTTCAGCACCCTGCCCAAAATGCTGTATTGTTTTCCTACAGTAAGTCTGGACTTAACTGATCTTTCCACAAAGCAATTATAACCTATAGAGAATATGGCCAGTATTTACTAAAAATCCGAGTTTTGACGATTTGTGTTTTTTTTTCTAAATACCAATCCGGGAATTCACTAAGCAGAAAACTCGGCAGTGTCTGGTCTATTTGTAATGGTTTGATTGGAAAAGTTCTTAAATACGAATGAATAGACCATCGGTCAAACGCGGCTTTTATTTCATACAATACGGGTATTCACTATTCATTCGTATTTGGGTGTTAGTCTCTGAGTGCTCAAGTGCGGGTCTATTTTTTTTCGATTCGTTAAAAAAAGCAGGAAAAAAATAGACCTGCTTTTTCCAGTCGAGTTTGGATAACCATGCACGGATCAGTGAGATCTGTGCATGGTTATCTATGGGAAAGGGTGTGTTTAGTGTCAAAAGTTAAAAAAAATTGCGTGTGGTCCCCCCTCCTAAGCACAACCAGCCTCGGGCTCTTTGAGCCGGTCCTGGTTGACAAAATATGGGGAAAAAATTGACAGGGGTTCCCCCATATTTCATCAACCAGCATCGGGCTCTGCGCCTGGTCCTGGTTCCAAAAATACGGGGACAAAAAGCGTAGGGGTCCCCCGTATTTTTAAAACCAGCACCGGGCTCCACTAGCCAGGTACATAATACCACAGCCGGGGGACACTTTTATAGTGGCCCCTGCGGCCCTGGCATTACATACCCAACTAGTCACCCCTGGCCGGGGTACCCTGGAGGAGTGGGAACCCCTTAAATCAAGGGGTCCCCCCTCCAGCCACCCAAGGGCCAGGGGTGAAGCCCGAGGCTGTCCCCCCCCATCCAAGGGCGGCGGATGGGGGGCTGATAGCCAAGTGTAAAAAATGTGAATATTATTTTTAGTAGCAGTACTACAAGTCCCAGCAAGCCTCCCCCACAAGCTGGTACTTGGAGAACCACAAGTACCAGCATGCAGTGGAAAACCTGGGCCGCTGGTACCTGTAGTACTACTACTAAAAAAATACCCCCAAAAAAACAGGACACACACACCGTGAAAGTATAAGTTTATTACATACATGCACACCTCCATACATACATACTTACCTATGTTCCCACGAGGTCTCGGCCCTCTTCTCCATGTAGAATCCTTGGAGGACCTGTGAAAAAAATTATACTCACATAATCCAGTGTAGATTCTGTCCTTTGTATAATCCACGTAATTGGCAAAACAAAAAAACGGAAACCTGACCACGCACTGAAAGGGGTCCCGTGTTTACACATGGGACCCCTTTCCCCGACTGCCAGGACCCCCCCTGACTCCTGTCAAAGAGGGTCCCTTCAGCCAATCAGGGAGCGCCACATCGTGGCACTCTCCTGATTGGCTGTGTGCTCCTGTAGTTTCTGTGAGGCAGCACACGGCAGAGATACAATGTAGCGCCTATGCGCTCCATTGTATCCAATGGTGGGAACTTTGCGGTCAGCGGTTGACCGAAAGTTACCTCACCGCTGACCGCAAAGTTCAAAGAGCCCGAGGCTGGTTGTGCTTAGAAGGGGGGAACCCACGCAATTTTTTTCAGAATTTTAAAGACTTTAAACACCTTTTTAAGGTACACAATGAAGCCCTGCACGGATCTCACAGATCCGGCCGGGATTCCTTGTGTTTTGTCAGGCAGTGTTTTACTCATCACTCCCGTAAAACACTGCCTGACATTACGAATCACATCGACATCGGAAAATACGAATTGTGAAAATTGGCAGCTTAGTGAATGACCGTATCAGGATTCAAAAAGTTGCAGTAAAATGCACCCGATACCATTCGAGATCAAACACCCTTCAAAACGGCAAAAACACGAATCTTTGTAAATATACCCCCTATGAATCCTTTTTTTTGCCTCATAATTTATATACATAAACATTTACAAATCCAACTAACAGGACTATTAGGTAGAATAAAATACAGTTTGAACCCAAAAATACAGCCCTTATAATTGCAAAAAACTACAAATGCATTTAACAGTCATTTAAATGCAGTGAATCTAAAATCTAATTCAGTTGGACAGAGCTGTAAATCTGTAGGCAGTGGAGGAATTATTGGTACAGAATTTCAGCACATACAGTAGCATCGATAAAAGCAGGTGACATTTATGAACCAGACAATCTGAAAAAGATTTTTGTTACAGACTCTCATCTCCATAGTGCTGGGAGAAGAAGCATCTCATTGTCATCTTCTGGAAGATATACACGCTCCTTTAGTGGCTTCTGCAACACAGACTCTGACAGCAATAATACTGTAACAAGATTGTTCTTCCTTGGGGCAAGAAAACATATCTCAGCAACAGGTGAGAGCTTTCCTGAGGTTTTATTTTTACACATTCCTCTTCTTGCACAACACATATTGGCTATAGCAGAAGTGTTGTCTTAAAAATGCTTCTCATATCTCTAGAGCACCAGTGTAAATAACTAAATTAAAATGCTATACCAACTTTGATAGGAAAAGCAAGTGTGAATTTGTCATCGGTTGTTTTGAGGAAAGTATGGGGGAAAGGGAAATTCAAGATTTTCATGGGGAATTTTACAAAAAAAAAAGGTCATCTACAAAGCTGCAAAAATGCGTTATGGTATTAGACCTAATTGCATAAATGCATTATTAGTGGGCTCTGATGGAGGAGGGTGCCTGGATGATAGATCTACAGTTAAAGTGATGTGAACCTGACAATGCACATTAAAGCAGCCACTCCGGTTCTATCAAAGGCCCTCATTCCGAGTCGTTCGCTCGGTATTTTTCATCGCATCGCAGTGAAATTCCGCTTAGTGCGCATGCGCAATATTCGCACTGCGACTGCGCCAAGTATCTTTGCTATGAAGAAAGTATTTTTACTCACGGCTTTCTCATCGCTCCGGCGATCGTAATGTGATTGACAGGAAATGGGTGTTACTGGGCGGAAACACGGCGTTTTATGGGCGTGTGGCTGAAAACGCTACCGTTTCCGGAAAAAACGCAGGAGTGGCCAGAGAAACGGGGGAGTGGTTGGGCGAACGCTGGGTGTGTTTGTGACGTCAAACCAGGAACGACAAGCACTGAACTGATCGCACAGGCAGAGTAAGTGTGGAGCTACTCTAAAACTGCTAAGTAGTTTGTGATCGCAATATTGCGAATACATCGGTCGCAATTTTAAGATGCTAAGATACACTCCCAGTAGGCGGCGGCTTAGCGTGTGTAACTCTGCTAAATTCGCCTTGCGACCGATCAACTCGGAATGAGGGCCAAAGTGTATTATTTAAACAAAGGTCACTGACAAGATACGTGGGCGCTCAGCCCAATCAAACAATCCTTTTCTGACGGCTTCTATCTGGCAACCAGTTGTTTGGTTATCCAATCTCTTATGCCCTCAAACGGTGATCCTGTTAATTTGACCACTGTCATGTTGACCTTTTAACCCTGTAGTTGCAACTCCTGCAGCTGCTAGGATTTGTATAGAGACACCCGCTGGCAGCATCTCATACCCGCCTTTTGCATACAAAGACATATAGATCGGTCACACCATCAGTCATCGGAGCATGGTTGCTTAGAATGTCTGATGGAAGTCAGGTGCCAGAGCCATTTTAACGGCGTTCTCAGACACGCCCCCTAGACGGTCCCTACACACCTGTGATTTACTCACCACCCCCCTGTTACATCCCACCAATGCTCCCAGTTAGTCATACTGCATCCAAGTTCTCAGCTCAGAAACGCCACCTAAATGGTCACAACAAGCCTGTATTTTACTCGCCACCCTGTTTCCTCCCACAAATGGTCCTTGTATGTCTGACAATCAAACTGCATCCAAATCCTCGGCTTAGACACTCCCCCTAGACAGTCATAACACACCTGTGTTTCACTCGCCACCCCCCGTTATGTCCCACAAACGCTCCGTGTCTGTCTGTTAGTCACACCCAGTGCCAGATTAAGGTCCGCATCAGCCTGGAGCTGAAATTGTAAGACTTACTGGGGGGGAATTCAAATGTTTGAAAAGTCAGTTGGGTGTCTGCTTTTTCGCATCTAATAGACAGGAAAAAACAGACACCCAACCGACTTTTCAGCCATTTGAATTCCCCCCACTGTGTGCTACGACAGGGGGTGTGACCAGCACTGTGACTAATGATGTGGAGGGCATGACCAGTGCAGGGAGGCTGTGTCATTGTGTGTGGACAGCTCCTACCCTCAACCACGTCAACCTACTTTCCCTCTTCACTTATATGAGATATATATCATGTATATACCAGCGACCGCACGTCCCTGATATATATATATATATATATATATACTAGTGATGTGCACCGGACATTTTTCGGGTTTTGTGTTTTGGTTTTGGATTCGGT
This sequence comes from Pseudophryne corroboree, assembly GCF_028390025.1. Lineage (NCBI taxonomy): Eukaryota > Metazoa > Chordata > Amphibia > Anura > Myobatrachidae > Pseudophryne > Pseudophryne corroboree. The sequence goes on along the minus strand of NC_086447.1, from coordinate 290,431,878 downwards.
TCCGCGGCCGTGTTTTGGCAAAACCTCCCTGAAAATTTTTTGTCGGATTCGGGTGTGTTTTGGATTCGGGTGTTTTTTACAAAAAACCCCAAAAACAGCTTAAATCATAGAATTTGGGGGTCATTTTGATCCCATAGTAATATTAACCTCAATAACCATAATTTCCACTCATTTCCAGTCTATTCTGAACACCTCACAATATTATTTTTAGTCCTAAAATTTGCACCGAGGTCGCTGGATGACTAAGTTAAGCGACCCAAGTGGCCGGCACAAACATCTGGCCCATCTAGGAGTGGCACTGCAGTGTCAGACAGGATGGCAGATTTAAAAAATAGTCCCCAAACAGCACATGATGCAAAGAAAAAAAGAGGTGCAATGAGGTAGCTGTGTGACTAAGCTAAGCGACCCAAGTGGCCGACACAAACACCTGGCCCATCTAGGAGTAGCACTGCAGTTTTCTAGCGAGAGGATGAGTGCTTCCATCCTCATGTGAATCTGAACCACTAGCCATGAACATAGGCCAGGGCCTCAGCCGTTCCTTGCCACTCCGTGTCGTAAATGGCATATTGGCAAGTTTACGCTTCTCCTCAGAAGCTTTTAATTTAGATTTTTGGGTCATTTTACTGAACTTTTGTTTTTTGGATTTTACATGCTCTCTACTATGACATTGGGCATCGGCCTTGGCAGACGACGTTGATGGCATTTCATCGTCTCGGCCATGACTAGTGGCAGCAGCTTCAGCACGAGGTGGAAGTGGATCTTGATCTTTCCCTATTTTGCCCTCCGCATTTTTTTCTCCATTTATTAATGTGTGGAATTATATGCCAGTAATATATCAATAGCAGTGGACTACTGTACCGTACTGCTATATATTATATACTGGTGGTCAGCAAAATTCTGCACTGTCCTCCTACTATATATACTGTGCACAACAACTAAAATGCACCACAGGTATGGATGGATAGTATACTTGACGACACAGAGGTAGGTAGAGCAGTGGACTACTGTACCGTACTGCTATATATTATATACTGGTGGTCAGCAAAATTCTGCACTGTCCTCCTACTATATATACTGCGCACAACAACTAAAATGCACCACAGGTATGGATGGATAGTATACTTGACAACACAGAGGTAGGTAGAGCAGTGGACTACTGTACCGTACTGCTATATATTATATACTGGTGGTCAGCAAAATTATGCACTGTCCTCCTACTATATATACTGCGCAAAACTAAAATGCACCATAGGTATGGATGGATAGTATACTTGATGACACAGAGGTAGGTAGAGCAGTGGACTACTGTACCGTACTGCTATATATTATATACTGGTGGTCAGCAAAATTATGCACTGTCCTCCTACTATATATACTGCGCACAACAACTAAAATGCACCACAGGTATGGATGGATAGTATACTTGACGACACAGAGGTAGGTAGAGCAGTGGACTACTGTACCGTACTGCTATATATTATATACTGGTGGTCAGCAAAATTCTGCACTGTCCTCCTACTATATATACTGCGCACAGCAACTAAAATGCACCACAGGTATGGATGGATAGTATACTTGACGACACAGAGGTAGGTAGAGCAGTGGACTACTGTACCGTACTGCTATATATTATATACTGGTGGTCAGCAAAATTATGCACTGTCCTCCTACTATATATACTGCGCACAACAACTAAAATGCACCACAGGTATGGATGGATAGTATACTTGACGACACAGAGGTAGGTAGAGCAGTGGACTACTGTACCGTACTGCTATATATTATATACTGGTGGTCAGCAAAATTCTGCACTGTCCTCCTACTATATATACTGTGCACAACAACTAAAATGCACCACAGGTATGGATGGATAGTATACTTGACAACACAGAGGTAGGTAGAGCAGTGTACTACTGTACCGTACTGATATAATACTGGTGGTCACTGGTCAGCAAAATTCTGCACTGTCCTCCTACTATATACTACAATGCAGCACAGATATGGAGCGTTTTTCAGGCAGAGAACGTATAATACTGGTGGTCACTGGTCAGCAAAACTCTGCACTGTCCTCCTACTGTATAATACTGGTGGTCCCCAGTCCCCACAATAAAGCACACTGAGCACAGATATTTGCAGCACACTGAGCACAGATATGGAGCGTTTTTCAGCACACTGAGCACAGATATTTGCAAGCACACTGAGCACAGATATTTGCAGCACACTGAGCACAGATATTTGCAGCACACTGAGCACAGATATTTGCAGCACACTGAACACAACTGAGAGAACACTGCACGTCCTCTCCCTATCATCTCCAATGCACGAATGAAAATGGCGGCGACGTGCGGCTCCTTATATAGAATACGAATCTCACGAGAATACGACAGCGGGATGATGACGTTCGGGCGCGCTCGGGTTAACCGAGCAAGGCGGGAGCATTCGAATCTGCCTCGGAACCGTGTAAAATGGGTGAAGTTCGGGGGGGTTCGGATTCCGAGGAAACGAACCCGCTCATCACTAATATATACACACACATATCTCTATCTATCTATCTATCTATCTATCTATCTATCTATCTATCTATCTATATCTGTCTATCTGTCTATCTATCTGTCTATCTATCTAGTCACCTCAGTCCCTCCCCTCCCCCCCACTCAATTCTATTGACAATCCCTGTGAGGGTCGCCCATTAGGGGTAGCCCTGAGAGTGGGCCAGTCAGAAAAGGGGGCTGGGATTAGTTGCACATCCAGGGTCCAGAGCTAAGCTCTTTGACCCTACCTCAGTCAGAAAAAAAATTGCTGCCTGCTCTGCAATGGCAAAACCAGGGACCATCGATGTTTGTTAGTTAATGGTCTTCCAAGTACATATTTTCTTACGCAACTCTATTGCCGTGATCTACCAGTTGATAAGTCTTGACGGCTGTGCGTTACTTAGTTCCCTGGTGATAGTGGCACAAAGTGGTAAGAGAATTCTTACTGCCTCGTCGTCCAGTCCAGGACCCTTCTAGGTACGGCTGACCTGGGTTTGTTGGATAACGCATACAAACTATACTAATAGCCTGGACTTGGGCTTCCAGTAGAAGATTCATAAAGAATAGAAAAAATAATCTATATACAGTATATAAAAGGCAAAAAAGGAGATTGACTCACTGATTGACTCATCACGAAATCTTTTAAACCACAAGGCCTACAATCTTGAAACTTCGCAGGTAGCTTCTCCTTAGGTCCCAGGTGCTTGCTATGAACCAGTTTTACAAATGTCACTGCCCATCCACGGAAATCACCAAAAATGGATGTGTGTTTGTATGCACAGTATGTATGTATATATATATGTATGTATGTATGTATGTATGTATATATGTATGCATGTGAATATGTATGTTCCAGCATAACTCCATAATGCCAGCAGCAATTTACACCAGACTTGGTAGACATATGATTTATAATCTGGAAACAAACACTGTGGGGGTAACAATCCCCTAGATCCCCTAGGGGGGCGACATCAGCACAGAGTATATCAGGAGACAGCATAACTCCGAATTGGCTGGAGCAATACACACAAACATTGGTACACATATGACTTACAATCTGGGAACAAACACAAACATTGGTACTAGAGATGAGCGGGTTCGGTTCCTCGGAATCCGAACCCCCCCGAACTTTAGCCTTTTTACATGGGTCCGAGGCAGACTCGGATCTTCCCGCCTTGCTCGGCTAACCCGAGCGCGCCCGAACGTCATCATCCCGCTGTCGGATTCTCGCGAGGCTCGTATTCTATCGCGAGACTCGGATTCTATATAAGGAGCCGCGCGTCGCCGCCATTTTCATTCGTGCATTGAGATTGATAGGGAGAGGACGTGGCTGGCGTCCTCTCCGTTTAGATAGAGAGTGAGACACTTGATTTACTAGTAATTTAATTTTAGTAATTTTGGGGAGCATTAGGAGTACTCAGAGAGTGCTGAGTTTTGCTGATAGTTATACTAGTGACCACCAGTTTTATTTATTATTTAAAATCCGTTCTCTGCCTGAAAAAAAAACGATACACAGTCACATACCATATCTGTGCTCAGCCTCAGTGTGCTGCATGATAATATCATCTATGTATATCTGACTGTGCTGAGTGCTCACTGCTCACACAGCTTAATTGTGGGGGAGACTGGGGAGCAGTTATAGCAGGAGTACATAACAGTGCACACTTTTGCTGCCAGTGTGACTGACCAGTGACCACCAGTATATTGTCTGCCTGAAAAAGTTAAACACTCGTGTGGTGTTTTTTTTATTTTATTCTATAAACGCATTCTGCTGACAGACAGTGTCCAGCAGGTCCGTCATTCATTATATTATAATATATACCTGCAGTAGTGATATATATATATTTTTTATATCATTATCATCCAGTCTATACTAGCAGACGCAGTACGGTAGTCCACGGCTGTAGCTACCTCTGTGTCGGCAGTGCTCGTCCATAATTGTATACCTACCTGTGGTGGGCTTTTTTTTCTATCTTCTTCATACTAGTAGTTTAGGAGTCTGCTGCTCACAGTGTCCAGCAGGTCCGTCATTATATAATATATACCTGTCCTGCAGTAGTGATATATATATATTTTTTATATCATTATCATCCAGTCTATACTAGCAGACGCAGTACGGTAGTCCACGGCTGAAGCTACCTCTGTGTCGGCAGTGCTCGTCCATAATTGTATACCTACCTGTGGTGGTTTTTTTTTTTCTATCTTCTTCATACTAGTAGTTTAGGAGTCTGCTGCTGACAGTGTCCAGCAGGTCCGTCATTATATAATATATACCTGTCCTGCAGTAGTGATATATATATATTTTTTATATCATTATCATCCAGTCTATACTAGCAGACGCAGTACGGTAGTCCACGGCTGTAGCTACCTCTGTGTCGGCAGTGCTCGTCCATAATTGTATACCTACCTGTGGTGGGGTTTTTTTTTCTATCTTCTTCATACTAGTAGTTTAGGAGTCTGCTGCTGACAGTGTCCAGCAGGTCCGTCATTATATAATATATACCTGTCCTGCAGTAGTGATATATATATATTTTTTATATCATTATCATCCAGTCTATACAAGCAGACGCAGTACGGTAGTCCACGGCTGAAGCTACTTCTCTGTCGGCAGTGCTCGTCCATAATTGTATACCTACCTGTGGTGGGGTTTTTTTTTTCTATCTTCTTCATACTAGTAGTTTAGGAGTCTGCTGCTGACAGTGTCCAGCAGGTCCGTCATTATATAATATATACCTGTCCTGCAGTAGTGATATATATATATATTTTATATCATAATCATCCAGTCGATACTAGCAGACGCAGTACGGTAGTCCACGGCTGTAGCTACCTCTGTGTCGGCAGTGCTCGTCCATAATTGTATACCTACCTGTGGTGGGTTTTTTTTTCTATCTTCTTCATACTAGTAGTTTAGGAGTCTGCTGCTGACAGTGTCCAGCAGGTCCGTCATTATATAATATATACCTGTCCTGCAGTAGTGATATATATATATTTTTTATATCATTATCATCCAGTCTATACAAGCAGACGCAGTACGGTAGTCCACGGCTGTAGCTACCTCTGTGTCGGCAGTGCTCGTCCATAATTGTATACCTACCTGTGGTGGTTTTTTTTTTTTCTATCTTCTTCATACTAGTAGTTTAGGAGTCTGCTGCTGACAGTGTCCAGCAGGTCCGTCATTATATAATATATACCTGTCCTGCAGTAGTGATATATATATATTTTTTATATCATTATCATCCAGTCTATACTAGCAGACGCAGTACGGTAGTCCACGGCTGTAGCTACCTCTGTGTCGGCAGTGCTCGTCCATAATTGTATACCTACCTGTGGTGGGTTTTTTTTTCTATCTTCTTCATACTAGTAGTTTAGGAGTCTGCTGCTGACAGTGTCCAGCAGGTCCGTCATTATATAATATATACCTGTCCTGCAGTAGTGATATATATATATATTTTATATCATTATCATCCAGTCTATACAAGCAGACGCAGTACGGTAGTCCACGGCTGTAGCTACCTCTGTGTCGGCAGTGCTCGTCCATAATTGTATACCTACCTGTGGTGGGGTTTTTTTTTCTATCTTCTTCATACTAGTAGTTTAGGAGTCTGCTGCTGACAGTGTCCAGCAGGTCCGTCATTATATAATATATACCTGTCCTGCAGTAGTGATATATATATATTTTTTATATCATTATCATCCAGTCTATACTAGCAGACGCAGTACGGTAGTCCACGGCTGTAGCTACCTCTGTGTCGGAAGTGCTCGTCCATAATTGTATACCTACCTGTTGTCAGATTGTGTTTTGGCTGTGTCCCCGGAGGGGGCGCTAGTGGGTCAGTGGAGGTACCTGGGAGAAAACGAGGAGGCTGGATAACGTTCCTGCGCATGAGCGCAATGATATTTATTAGCAGATGATATAAACAGAATGGCAGCAGAAATAATAATAACAAATGGAAATGTCAATCACACAGCGTAATAGCTGAAAGTCTATGGCAACAGGATGACAGATGACTGGAGAAATAATAACCGGTAATATGATAAACAGAAGAACAGGTGCTTGTAGAGATGATTCTGGTTTGGAAACCAGTGCAGGTTTTAAACATGAAACTTGGCAGTGAGATGTTGAATGGCAAACCTGGTAGCAGAGGCAGGAGTCTGACTATCCACAGTGCAGGTGGTGAAGCACTGACAGCAGCAAGCTGTATCACAGGTGGAGGAATGGAACACACCTGGAGTCAGTCTCAACTGCAAGGCTGAAGCACACAAGGTGGTGATGAGTGTGAAGCCTGTTTGAAGATTGCAGGTATTGCTGGGCCTTGAAGTTCCACGGAGCTGTGCAGAGTAACCAGGAGTACAAGTCTTAAAGCAGAGAGCCAGGAACACGGAAGGAACAGGAACAGATCCTTTCACATGGGTCGCAGGAGTGACACAAAGTCCAGGATGCCTGCAGACTGATCCTGCAGTCTCTTATGTACCCCTTGGTGCACAGGCATTGGATGAGTGAGGGAAAGTGGGTGCGGCCAAGCACCGGATTGGCCGCTGTATGCTGGTTGTTGTGAACTGTCATGGCGGCGCCCATGCCGCGGCCTAGCGGGAACGCGGCGTGCTACACGCCCGCTGTCTCAGGAGCGCTCCCAGGCCCGTGATGGCGTCCAGAGGCAGGGACACGGACGACAGGTGACCGCAGGGAGCCAGGTCGGAGTCCACAACGGCGGACGGATGTCAGCTTGGTGAGTCGATTCCTGACAGTACCCCCCCCTTTAAGGGTGGACACCGAACACCCACGTGGCTTGGATGGATGAGTGCTGTGGAAGACACGGACCAACCTTGGAGCATGGACATCCGATGAATTGACAATTCTAAATTCCTTTGTCGTATAAACAACCCTTTATGAAGTCTAAGAACACTGTACGCTGTTTACTTAAGAAGTACCGTAATGGTACGCTATTTGCGTAACGATCGTGTAGCAGTAAGCGAGACGCTCAAGCGTCACGTTCGCTCACGGCCCAGTGATCACAGGACACGTTATTGGTTATGACTAGAGTAATGATTCGCTGTAGCGTAGCGTACGCTCGAGACCACGAGGAGGTCACCAGCGATGCAGACGCTCACAGCACTATACTTCGATATTAAACCTTTCAACAATGATATACACAGAATACCTTAATGTGAGTACAGGGTGTAAGTGCAACCTTGTGTAACCTGACTAACTACAAAGCTGCTTGAGCGTCACCGACGCTCAAGTGAACACTTAACACTATAGAAAATACACAGATACTGGTTTAGGTTCCAAAGCCTATTAACTGTATTATATCTAATATATTTGTAAAAGGGGATAACAGTACAAATGATACACTACAATATAACAGAGACTTCCTAACCACAGAACTAAACAATAAATACAAAAAGACAATACTACACTGACCTAAATGCAATACAATACAATACTATCTAATACAATACAATACTAGCCTAGTCTAGGGGAGATATGAGAGAACAGAACAGGGAGAGAGAGAGAGAGAGAGATGATGAGAGAAATTGGCTCACAGAAAGACAATGATTACGGAGAGAAACTTACGCACAAAGGGTATGATCGCCTGCGCCTCGATATCCAGCTCCCGGCTATCAGCAGATAACCGTTGATGAGAGAGTGAGCGCTGGATGTGGTCGGCCTGCCTATTTATGCCCCACACACAATGCAATCTCCTGGTCCTACAATCCCATTGTCCATTGGCCGAAGGAATTCGGCCCTGCATCATAACAAAAGGTCATAGGGTGATTCATACAGGTGGGCTGTGACGATTTCCAACAGCTCAGGTGGGTGGGAAACTGGGTTTTCCGCCGCATACCTGAGTATGTGTAAATAATAGAAATGGACATAAACTTCTTATGTCCATAACTATTCGCACGAGCGATTAATACGCTCCAAACCAACACCGGAATATTGCTAATTAAATACTCTTCCGATGGGTACCAAACACTGCTGTATGATTCCTGTTAGACCCTTCGTACGATGCAAAGAGGGATTCCTCAGCTCAGGGACATTCTATATTAACCAAACTTTCAGAATCTATCAAAGCGATCATGATCTACAAACTACATTGATTGTGAAAATATGTAACGAATGAGTCGCACGCTACGACTACATAAACTCTACCGTAAATACGCATACCGCGCCTGCGAGTGCACGCTATTGCGGGTATGCGCCTTCACGGGAGAGCGTACGCATGTGCAGCGCGGACCAGTGTGCGGTGCAAATATGGCAACGTGCATAGAGACATTTTTCTGACTTTGACAGTCCACCCTTTGGCAGTCAATAATAACTGCCACCTTCTAAAATATTTAAGGAGAAAAATGTAAGTCAGGGGTTAATTGATTTCCATGGTTGGGTAGGGGAGAAGAGTGGAGTAGGTGTGAAGAGGGTATGACCTAGTGAGAAAGCAGAAGCATGTGTGTATGAGTCCATGTTTGGAGGGTCATGTATCATCGTGCCGTACGTGTGGTAAATCAAGCTTCGAGGTATTGCGAAGTATACATTTGAATTCCTTCTTATCCTGTGGTACAGGTCTGTGGATGGGCTGTCAAACTCTACCGAGCTCATTTCGGCTTTCAGTTGTAACAAAATGGGGATGCACATTTTAGTTGATGATACATGAATGGGGGAGGTATGTGGTTGCTGATATCTGTGCCTGTATTCCCTATCGTCTATGTGTGTCGTTACCTGAGGGTTGTAGAGATGAAGATAAAGAACACTTACGAAAAATGCAATGATATTCTATGTCAGGGAAATGTACATCTGTTGTTGAAGTTGTGTTCGGTATCTGTTGAGAGTCGTCTTCTTTGCGCTGTTTTGCTCCTTAGGCATGAGCAACAAGCTTTGTCAGTGCCATCAGATTTACAAAAATGTTGGGCTAGCGCGAGTTTAAAAATACTAGGGAAACTGGGGATCCATGGCAAAGTTCATCAAGTGTCCATATTTAAAGTTGTCAAATCTTCTTCTTTGGTGCTTGTCTGTTGTCTGTATAGCGTCTCGTCAACTTCCTCGTCCAAGGGGGTCTTTGTATCTTGGAGAAAAGCAGAAAAACAGGTGAAAGAAACGGACCGTATAATCGCATTTTCATCACATCCTGGTTTCTATCATTGGGTCATAAATCAAATCCAGGTTAATTACGGTTTCCTCACTCCTCAAGCTCATCACTTTTGTACTTTGTTTGCACCTCATTAAAGCCTGCCCGCATCTAAATATCAATCCAATCGATATAACGACACCCAAGATACATAGTAGAAACTTTCCAACATCCATTATGACTCCTTGAGCCCAGTCTCCTAAACCGGAGAACCAATTTCGCGGGTTCAACCATGACACCCAACCAGTCAGCTCATTACCTACAGCAGCAAGGGTGAGATTGTGTTTTCGACGAAATTCCCACTTTAATTGCAGAATATCGTCCATCTTTTGGTCTATGACCTCTACCGGATCCTCGGTGCTATTTGTGATATACGTGCAACACTTTATGCCGTACTGTGTTGCCAATGTAACACAATATCCGCCTGTTACTGCTGTAAGATAATTAAGAACCATCCTATGCTGAACTAGTTCTGTTTTGTAGGCTTGAAGTTCTCTTCCAGTGTATCTAAACGTGTCATCATACATTTCAGTGATATTATCTAACAAATTGGCGAGTGCGGAAATGTATCTATAATTCATCACTCCTCGAGCGGTACGAGTGAAATCTAACGCTACCAGAACCTGAATCCCGGTGGATTCATGGATAAGATCAGAGGCCGGATGCTCTAACCTTTCTGACAGTTGTCTTTTAACTCGGTGCTCGTAATGAGTGTGAGTATAAGGAGCTTGGGCACCACGGTGTATGTCCTTCATTTTGTCATGTGTAACAGTCATCACTTCAGGCAATACTTTTCCAATATAACACAATCCTTCAGAGTTTGGGGCAAGCCATTTGTACGCCTTTCTCCCGCATATGAAATATGCATCATCGGGGAGAACATAAGGGACGGAGAAGGACATGACCATGTTACAAACCTTCCAGGTGAAATCTCCTGACCCTAATTCTTCCATCTGCTTAATGCACGTATCAGTTTGTACGATATGTGCACAGTATCCTGGTGATACCTCTCCAACTCTAGTAATCCTATTTCCTAAGGTATATCGATACCGAAAAGATTTTCCTCTACTGGCTATATGGCGTACGAGCTCTGTATCTGTAGGCATTCTATCTGCTCTGTGTGAAAAGGTCATGGTAAGGTTGCTCCATGACACTTCCCAATTTCCCGGTTTTCTGGGATTGGAGATGTTAAAACATATGAGGGACCTATCCACATGGTATTGGTGGAGCTTCAAACTAGGAGGGCTGGAGATGTTAAACCTCCGATCCACCGGTCTCCCACCACTTAGCTCAAGTACCTCCCCTAACGTTAAAGGAAATGGTACTAGCCCTGATTTGCTGTGACCCTGAGGTACTTGAGAGCATACCCAACAATCTGTTTGGTTTAACACGTTACCCACTAAGGAGTGATAGTCACTCAATGGATGCCGGTCCATATGGATATTAAAACTGGATTGGCATTTCTTTATGCACCCATCTTCAACCAGATTATCACAGAGCCTACAGATACAATTTTCTTCAGCTAACAATCCATCACAATTTCTTCTATCGGATCGTTTTCTGATACTCGCCTTTGCTTGTTGGTTTGGTTGATCTTGGAAAACTACGCCTCCATCATCATAATCGGAACCCATTCCAGAACCTCTTTCGACCTCTATGGTACTCTCGCCGGAACAGACTGCTCTGGTCAACATCATGGTTAACATCAAAATCCGGATCACAGTCTCTTGGGGCAAGTCCATCTTTGAGGAGGAGAAAAGAAGAAATTTGTAAAGGGGGTATAAGAAAAAAACAGTTTGAGGGAGAGAGAACTTGTTACGATAATAAGTTCTCTCGTCTTGTTGTTCTTCTTGTTCTGCTGTCCTCTCAAAGGTGCTGTCTCTCAGTTTTCCAAACGAACATTCTGGTGATGCAATATTCCTTCCTAACCGGCGATCTTTCTGTAAGGAGCAAAAATCTGGCATTACCATTGGTCCAACTGAGGGGTGACATACTATCTTTAAACCATAAAACATGAGTGAGAAGAGAGAGACAACAAAAAAAACAAAAGAGATAGAGAACAATTCATGTGCATATATACATTACATAACTCGACAATAACCACAAATAAGAAAAGAGAAACAAAGCATTTTTAAACATTGTCAACATTAAGAAAACATTGTTAGCATTAGAAAAACATTGTCAGACTTATTAGGCTGTCATATCTACGTGTCTACTGGTCTCCTTGAGCAGTCCCTCCCCACCAGCACCTGCATTACTCCACTGTCTGTATCTGGCCAGAAATACATTGTGGCGGAGGTCATGCTGGGGTTTGGTAGACTTCTGCAAGGACCAAGTGGATATGCAATGTGTGAATTCTTACCACTACTCGTCAGAGATGGGGAGGGAGAAAGAGAGAGAGAAAAAAAAAAACATTTTTCACAAATACATTTACAACGTTTAACCTGGTCATTCCTGTGTCTTCAGTGAATGACCTCCCACTTTATTAACCGTTACCTCAGGCTTACCATCAGTCGTATGATCACCTTTCCTGCCTATGTGATTCTTGATTATACTGGTGTGTGTTGTAATTTTGCTCATTTCTTGGTCTAGGGGGTCTGACTTTATGTGGGTTATTACAGTTGCTGGCATAATGCCCTTCTCTCCTACAATGATAACAAATCCTGGGCTTCCTCCACGTGTCAATGACCTGAGGTTTTGGTTGATTTGATGCCTCCTCAAACGCTCGGATGCTCATCATCATCAATCGTTTCCCCTGTACTTCCCTGATTCCTTGGATTTTGTGATTATGGTGTTGTCTTTCTCTTGATCTACAATCTCTGGCAATATGTCCCTTTTTATGACAATGGTAACAGACTACCATATCTGGATTTCTCGCAGGGGTGTGGGGCTTTTGTTGGGGTGGTCTTGTGGTTTGGGCCTGTATATTTGCTGCCATTAACTTATCTCTTTGTGACTCTCTGTATCTGGTGATATTCTGATCCTGATTGATGACGGCCTCTCTTAGTGCGGTCACCGAGATATCTCTCCAGTTTGGGTTGATGGTCTGTACCCTTGTTTTTAATTCATCTTTTAAACCATGCATCAATACCTTAACCGCTATTCCTTTATGTTGTGCATTTGTCTTGATGTCTGCGATCCCAGTGTTTCTAGCCATTACTTGCAGTGCTCGATTGAAATAATTAGAAACATTTTCCCTTTCGTTTTGCCTTATGGAGAAAATGTCATTCCACTTGACAGCAGCTGGGAAATATATTCCTAACTGTCGGTTAATCTGCCTAATACATTCCTGATTGTGTTCCTCCATACAAAGTACCTCTGTGTTTAATTTACAATCAGCAATGAATTTTTCAGGGTCAACCCTGGAGGGCAAACATGCCCTCAGCACTGTCCGCCACTCTTTGTTGGTGGGTTCTGTGGCGTTTCCTAGTTCTTTAATAAACCTTTGACATTTGGCTAGATTTTTCCTAGGATCAGGAAATTCAGACATAATTGATCTCAATTCGGTCCGGGACCAGAGACAGCGCATTGCACTGTCCTTGACGGGAATGATTCCCTGATCGTCAGTCTTCCCATTGGGGACTGAGATCACCCTGGCCAGATCGAGCTCAGTTACATCATCTGGTGTTGGTCTTACATTTTGGGGTACATCTGTTTGTGCGTGATATGAAACATTGTACGTACCTGTGGACACGACCTCACCTGACCCTCCGTTAGGGGGTTCGATTATTGCCTTTACCAATTTGGTCGCGTCCACCTGGGTGTCTTGTAGGATGGCTTTCGGAAGAGGTGCTGACATTGTTCTGGCCTCACTTTCATGAGTGTATTCCTGGGGGAAGTTTGACATGGGATGCAACTTGCATAGGTTAATAGTTGTACATTCAACAGTATTACAATAATCATTGTTACATTTATTACACTTGTTCTTATACTCTATACTACAGTTGCTAAGAGCGTTTTTATTGTTCAACCTTGTGCTTTTCTCTCCGCAATCAACTCCTCTCCTGATGCCACTGTCTCTCCTCTCAGAAAAGTCAGTTGAATCTCTTTGTAATTCACCTTCCTGTTGCCCTAACTGCAAATAATCATAATGTTTACTTTGTCTCTTTGTTGGGTCAATGAGACATATCCTCCTCCTTAAATTTTGTAACACTTCTGGACTGAAGCTACCTATTCTTGGGAATTTGTCCCTGTCTTGTACAGTCATTCTCTCCCATTCATCACATAAAACTTCAGCGTGATTTCCATATTTCTCACACATCACATATCGTGCCGACCCGACTGGCCGGTTCCCTAAATCAACCCGAACCGAGGTTGATCGCCCCCTACCTGAACAAATGGCCCCCATAATCTGCAGGTGTTGCTTATTCCTCCTTGGATCTTTATCTCAAGGTTTTCAGCGAACCCTTACAAACAAACCAAGATGTCCTGGGCAGGCCGGCGGTGGTGGTTTACCAAGTACCCCACTTACTTCTCGCCCACGTTGGCCAGTACTGCAATAACTGTAACCAGAGCTGCGGTACCCAACCCAGGGCCCCTGTGAACCTTTATTTACTGGGGCGTGCTGGACCTACCAGTCCCCAGCAAGTATCGGTTGTTGGATAGTTCCCGAGTGACCAGCGAACTTCCCTTTAAAAATAAAAAATTACACAAATCACGTCAGAGTGTACAAATAGCGTTTGTGACCACTTTACTCTAATGGTATTAGGTCAGATTACTAACTACTGCACACAATTACGTGCGGTCCAATCGTTCAGTACACAAGCACTACTTGTCATGTACTGAAAGATCAATGGAATCGATGTTTCCGGCCGCGATTCCTTCAGCAAGAGCTTATGGCCTATATGGGTTCTGCACCAACACCCCAGGCGTTGTGCCACTGGACTTTTATAGCGGACCTCTTTGTCTATTTTACCTGTTACCTTATGACCTCCTGGTCTGTTACCTTAATGACCTCCTGGTCTGTTACCTTATGGTCCGCTATACTCTAATGCTCAAATATTATTTAACCAAGGATGCCTCCTTAGCCACCGTATATGTCACTTACACGTATGTCCCTTGACGAGTACCCGACTTTCCTTTTGGTTCAACCTCTAAGTTATATAAACTTATGTGATAAAAACACACTCACTCAACACATGTACACTTTGTTTCTATATCTATTTCTGCGCAGAAATTTTTCTTCAGGCCAGCAGTGTTACCAATTAGGAGCAGGATCTGTTAAACTAAATTTCAGATTTTCCAAAAATAGATTCGCGTTATTTACCGCTGTGCGTTACTTATCGCCTTTGCGTTAATTCTCGCTTTGCGCTAATTCAACTTTTCGTGACTTGAGCTACGTGGGCGTAACCGGACGCTACGTTGCGTAATGTACGCTGCGTGCGTCTGCCTTTGGATTGCGTACGCTAGTCTTTGTTATAGACACGTGTACGCAATATAAAGATCCACCGTAACACAATTTCTATTTTTATCAATGTAAATGATCCCTGATCATCTACCGTAATCCACACTGACTGCCTTGTATCTCAGACAAACCGTGTGTTTGTTCTATACTTTAACTATCACCTCTACTATGAAATAACAGGAAATCTCTTTTAGCACTTTCTATCAACTATAAAATTTGGCAAACAGGAATAGTGATATACGAAAATGAAACAGAAAATGCAGATAAATGTATGCGTACGTGTATACGCAAGACAGAAGAGAAATAAAACAGTTTTAAAAGACACAAGCGTTTTGTTCTTACTTCCGGTTCCCGGATTCCTTCAGCACTCTTTATCTAAGCGAAGCAGACGCTTATCCCGTCAGCAACTGTGAGACAACCTCCCACCCTTTGCTGGAGGGATAATGTCTGCTGATCTACCTAGTGCAGATATGAGAAGGATAGGACGAGTCCCCAATTGACAATTCTAAATTCCTTTGTCGTATAAACAACCCTTTATGAAGTCTAAGAACACTGTACGCTGTTTACTTAAGAAGTACCGTAATGGTACGCTATTTGCGTAACGATCGCGCAGCAGTAAGCGAGACGCTCAAGCGTCACGTTCGCTCACGGCCCAGTGATCACAGGACACGTTATTGGTTATGACTAGAGTAATGATTCGCTGTAGCGTAGCGTACGCTCGAGACCACGAGGAGGTCACCAGCGATGCAGACGCTCACAGCACTATACTTCGATATTAAACCTTTCAACAATGATATACACAGAATACCTTAATGTGAGTACAGGGTGTAAGTGCAACCTTGTGTAACCTGACTAACTACAAAGCTGCTTGAGCGTCACCGACGCTCAAGTGAACACTTAACACTATAGAAAATACACAGATACTGGTTTAGGTTCCAAAGCCTATTAACTGTATTATATCTAATATATTTGTAAAAGGGGATAACAGTACAAATGATACACTACAATATAACAGAGACTTCCTAACCACAGAACTAAACAATAAATACAAAAAGACAATACTACACTGACCTAAATGCAATACAATACAATACTATCTAATACAATACAATACTAGCCTAGTCTAGGGGAGATATGAGAGAACAGAACAGGGAGAGAGAGAGAGAGAGAGAGAGATGATGAGAGAAATTGGCTCACAGAAAGACAATGATTACGGAGAGAAACTTACGCACAAAGGGTATGATCGCCTGCGCCTCGATATCCAGCTCCCGGCTATCAGCAGATAACCGTTGATGAGAGAGTGAGCGCTGGATGTGGTCGGCCTGCCTATTTATGCCCCACACACAATGCAATCTCCTGGTCCTACAATCCCATTGTCCATTGGCCGAAGGAATTCGGCCCTGCATCATAACAAAAGGTCATAGGGTGATTCATACAGGTGGGCTGTGACGATTTCCAACAGCTCAGGTGGGTGGGAAACTGGGTTTCCCGCCGCATACCTGAGTATGTGTAAATAATAGAAATGGACATAAACTTCTTATGTCCATAACTATTCGCACGAGCGATTAATACGCTCCAAACCAACACCGGAATATTGCTAATTAAATACTCTTCCGATGGGTACCAAACACTGCTGTATGATTCCTGTTAGACCCTTCGTACGATGCAAAGAGGGATTCCTCAGCTCAGGGACATTCTATATTAACCAAACTTTCAGAATCTATCAAAGCGATCATGATCTACAAACTACATTGATTGTGAAAATATGTAACGAATGAGTCGCACGCTACGACTACATAAACTTTACCGTAAATACGCATACCGCGCCTGCGAGTGCACGCTATTGCGGGTATGCGCCTTCACGGGAGAGCGTACGCATGCGCAGCGCGGACCAGTGTGCGGTGCAAATATGGCAACGTGCATAGAGACATTTTTCTGACTTTGACAGAATTTACCCAACTTCTTTCCTCTGGGCCATAACCGGACCAATCGACCAGGTACTGGAGACGTCCATACCGGCAACGAGAGTCCAGAATTTTGCCAATCTCGAATTCCACGCCCCGCTGAGTTCGAATTTTGGGGCCAACTGGAAGAGCACTCTGAAAACGGTTCAGGACTAGAGGTCTGAGGAGAGAAACATGAAAAGCGTTAGGTATTCGAAGAGAAGGTGGTAACTTCAGTTTATAGGCCACAGGGTTGATGACTCTTTCAACAGGGAAAGGACCAATGAAACGGGGTGCAAACTTCATGGACGGAACCCTAAGACGGAGGTTACGGGTTGACAGCCAAACCTTGTCCCCAGGTTTCAGGTTAGGAACCGCACGTCTCTTGCGGTCGGCAAAGTACTTGTACCGGCTGGAGGCCTTTTTGAGAGACACGTGAATCTTTCTCCAAATTAATGAGAACTGAGTCAGAGCAGTAGTGGCAGCAGGAACATCCATATGAGGGAGTTCTTGGAAGTCTGGAACACGGGGATGTTGCCCATATACTGCGAAGAATGGTGTTGTTTCAGTAGCAGTATGATAGCGGAAGTTGTGGGCAAACTCGGCCCATGGGAGCAGATCGAACCAGTCATCCTGGGAAGATGAAACATACAATCTTAAAAACGTCTCAAGTTCTTGATTAACCCTCTCTGTCTGCCCATTCGTCTGAGGATGGTACGATGATGAAAACTTCAGCTTGACTTGCATGGCAGAACAGAGGGCCCTCCAAAACCTCGCTACAAACTGTACCCCCCGGTCGGATATTATTTCCGAGGGTAGACCATGTAAGCGGAAAATCTCCCGTAGGAAGATTTGGGCAAGTTTCGGGGCAGAAGGGAGACCCTGGAGAGGAACAAAATGAGCCATCTTGGTGAATCTGTCCACTACAACCCAGATGGTATTGTATCCCTGAGAAGGAGGAAGGTCGGTGATAAAATCCATGGACAGGTGTGACCAGGGACGACTAGGAACAGACAATGGTTGTAACTGACCTGCTGGAGACTGACGAGGAGTCTTATGCTGCACACACTTAGGACAGGATGCCACGAAATCCTTGATGTCAGCCTTCATCTTAGGCCACCAGTACGTCTCAGAGAGAAACTTGAAGGTCTTCAGGACACCAGGATGACCGGTGAACTTGGATTGATGAGCCCAAGATAGCAACTTGGGACGGAGTTCTGGGGAAACAAAAGTCTTACCAGGAGGAGGAGCTGGGGAGACTTGAGATGCAGCGAACACCACTGGACTCAGGATGGAATGAGGCACTGAGTCAGGCGTTTCCTCTTCGGATTCCATAGATCGGGATAAAGCGTCAGCTTTAACATTCTGCGAACCTGGGCGGAAATGAAGCTTAAAATTAAAACGTGAGAAAAACATAGCCCACCTGGACTGGCGAGGATTAAGGCACTGAGCTGCCTTTAAGTATAGCAGGTTTTTATGATCCGTGTAGATGTTGAACGGATGTTTGGCCCCTTCTAGGAGGTATCTCCATTCCTCGAGAGCCAGCTTGATCGCCAATAGTTCTTGATCTCCAACGGAGTAGTTAGCTTCTGCAGGAAGGAATTTGCGAGAATAAAATCCACAAGGGTGGACTTTCCCATCGGTTCCCTTCTGGGAGAGAACAGCTCCAACCCCAACTGTAGAGGCGTCCACCTCCAACTCGAACGGTCTGTTTACATCTGGCTGAGACAGAACTGGGGCAGACATAAAGGCCAGTTTGATCTTCTGGAAGGCTGCTAAGGCTTCTTCTGACCAGTTGGAATGGTTTGCCCCTTTCCGAGTCAGGTTGGTAATAGGAGCGATGAGAGTGGAGAATCCCCGAATAAATTTCCTATAGTAGTTGGCAAAACCCAGGAACCGCTGGATAGACTTGAGAGAATTTGGAATGGACCAATTGGCAATAGCTTCCAATTTTGTCGGGTCCATCTGAAGATCCGATCCGGAAATTATATAACCCAGGAAGGGTATAGAGGGAACTTCAAAGGTGCATTTAGAAAGTTTACCGTAGAGCCGGTTCTCACGAAGACGTCGGAGGACTTCACGGACTTGTAGACGATGAGATGGAAGGTCTTGGGAGAAGATGAGGATATCATCCAAATAAACAACGAGGTACTTATACAGGACATCACGAAAGATTTCGTTCACAAAGTGTTGGAATACTGCTGGAGCATTACTCAACCCAAACGGCATTACCAGGTATTCGTAATGGCCATCTCGAGTGTTAAAAGCTGTCTTCCACTCGTCACCACTCCGGATTCTGATGAGATTGTAGGCACCGCGGAGATCTAACTTGGTGAAGATGCGGGCTCCTTTAACTCTGTCAAATAATTCGGTAATGAGTGGCAATGGATAACTATTTTTAATGGTAATGTCATTGAGACCCCGGTAGTCAATGCATGGACGCAGTCCTCCATCCTTCTTTTTAACAAAGAAGAAACCTGCACCAGCGGGTGATGATGAAGGGCGGATGAATCCCTTTTGTAGATTCTCCCTGATATATTCACTCATCGCCTCGGTTTCAGGAACAGACAACGGGTAGGTGCGCCCCCTAGGTGGCTTCTTGCCAGGAAGGAGATCGATGGGACAATCCCATTCCCTATGGGGCGGTAGGACATCAGCGGCCTTCTCACTGAAGACATCTGAGAAATCTTGATAAACTGCTGGGAGACTTGACTGTGTCTTAACTTCGGTAGACTTTATGGGACACACTTGGGCTAAACAGGACTGATGGCAATGTGAACCCCATGAGGTAAGCTGCAACGTTGACCAGTCAAACTGTGGATTATGTAGCTGGAGCCAGGGCATGCCCAAGACGATCTCCTGGGTGGCTTGAGGGATGACTAAGAACTTAATCAGTTCAGAGTGTAGGAATCCAACTCCCAGAACCACTGGGGCAGTTTGATGAGAAATATTCCCCTTGGAGATTCGACTACCATCCACAGCGGTAATATAAACTGGACAGGAAAGTTCACATATAGGTAAGCAAAATTTATTTACCGCAGCTTGGGTGATGAAGTTACCTGCAGCTCCACAGTCCACTAATGCTGATGCGGACTGGAGCCCAACTGAAGTCTCTAACGTCACAGGAAGGATAAGGTCTTGATTAGAAGGAGCTTGACTAAAAGATCCCAACTTGACTCCTCCTTTACAAGTCAGGATCTGGCGTTTCCCGAACGCACTGTGCAGGAGTTAATCTGATGGCCCGCAGCCGCACAGTACAGACAGAGTCTCTCACGCATTCTTCTTGCCCGCTCTTCAGGAGTTAGGCGGGACCTATTTACCTGCATAGGCTCGTCAGAAGAAGGAGACTGGAACTGTACTGAAGGTATCATCCTTGATCTGCGTGGCTCACTCCGAGCGCGTTCATTATTGCGTTCGCGGATGCGAGAGTCCAACTTAATGCACAAGGAAATCAATTCAGACAATTGTACAGGAAGATCGCGGGTCGCCAGTTCATCTTTGATCCGGTCAGAAAGTCCATGCCAGAAAGCTGCTACCAGGGCCTGATTATTCCACTGAATCTCTGCGGCCAACGTCTGGAACTGAATGACATATTGTCCCATGCTACGGGTACCTTGACGAAGTTGAATCAGGTCAGCGGAAGCTGATGTTGCACGACCAGGCTCGTCAAAGATCCGTCTGAAGGTTGACACGAAGTCTGTGTAGTTGTTAATCAGAGGGTCAGCACGTTCCCACAGAGGAGACACCCAGCTCAGAGCAGATCCAGAAAGTAAGGAGATGATGTAGGCAACCTTGGACCTTGGCGTGGGGAAATTATGTGGCAACAACTCAAACTGGATTTCACATTGGTTGAGAAACCCGCGACATAACTTTGGACTGCCATCATACTTGCTTGGCACGGGCAGGTGCAGACGTGACACTGGAGCTGATGCAGCCGGCATAGAGGAACTCACAGCACTGGCAGGTGCTGGAGTAACAGGAACAGTAGGAGTGAGTACACTAGGCAGGGATTGCTGTAGTGTATCTATCCGGGAGGACATCCCTTGCAGGAATTGAAACATCTGCTGCTGCGCAGCCTCTTGACCATCCAGACGGGAGACCAGATTTTGCAAGGCCTCTGACCCCACACTCCGTCCACCATCCGAGTCCATCGTTCCTGGACTTACTGTCAGATTGTGTTTTGGCTGTGTCCCCGGAGGGGGCGCTAGTGGGTCAGTGGAGGTACCTGGGAGAAAACGAGGAGGCTGGATAACGTTCCTGCGCATGAGCGCAATGATATTTATTAGCAGATGATATAAACAGAATGGCAGCAGAAATAATAATAACAAATGGAAATGTCAATCACACAGCGTAATAGCTGAAAGTCTATGGCAACAGGATGACAGATGACTGGAGAAATAATAACCGGTAATATGATAAACAGAAGAACAGGTGCTTGTAGAGATGATTCTGGTTTGGAAACCAGTGCAGGTTTTAAACATGAAACTTGGCAGTGAGATGTTGAATGGCAAACCTGGTAGCAGAGGCAGGAGTCTGACTATCCACAGTGCAGGTGGTGAAGCACTGACAGCAGCAAGCTGTATCACAGGTGGAGGAATGGAACACACCTGGAGTCAGTCTCAACTGCAAGGCTGAAGCACACAAGGTGGTGATGAGTGTGAAGCCTGTTTGAAGATTGCAGGTATTGCTGGGCCTTGAAGTTCCACGGAGCTGTGCAGAGTAACCAGGAGTACAAGTCTTAAAGCAGAGAGCCAGGAACACGGAAGGAACAGGAACAGATCCTTTCACATGGGTCGCAGGAGTGACACAAAGTCCAGGATGCCTGCAGACTGATCCTGCAGTCTCTTATGTACCCCTTGGTGCACAGGCATTGGATGAGTGAGGGAAAGTGGGTGCGGCCAAGCACCGGATTGGCCGCTGTATGCTGGTTGTTGTGAACTGTCATGGCGGCGCCCATGCCGCGGCCTAGCGGGAACGCGGCGTGCTACACGCCCGCTGTCTCAGGAGCGCTCCCAGGCCCGTGATGGCGTCCAGAGGCAGGGACACGGACGACAGGTGACCGCAGGGAGCCAGGTCGGAGTCCGCAACGGCGGACGGATGTCAGCTTGGTGAGTCGATTCCTGACACCTGTGGTGGTTTTTTTTTTCTATCTTCTTCATACTAGTAGTTTAGGAGTCTGCTGCTGACAGTGTCCAGCAGGTCCGTCATTATATAATATATACCTGTCCTGCAGTAGTGATATATATATATTTTTTATATCATTATCATCCAGTCTATACTAGCAGACGCAGTACGGTAGTCCACGGCTGTAGCTACCTCTGTGTCGGCAGTGCTCGTCCATAATTGTATACCTACCTGTGGTGGGTTTTTTTTTCTATCTTCTTCATACTAGTAGTTTAGGAGTCTGCTGCTGACAGTGTCCAGCAGGTCCGTCATTATATAATATATACCTGTCCTGCAGTAGTGATATATATATATTTTTTATATCATTATCATCCAGTCTATACTAGCAGACGCAGTACGGTAGTCCACGGCTGTAGCTACCTCTGTGTCGGCAGTGCTCGTCCATAATTGTATACCTACCTGTGGTGTTTTTTTTTTTTCTATCTTCTTCATACTAGTAGTTTAGGAGTCTGCTGCTGACAGTGTCCAGCAGGTCCGTCATTATATAATATATACCTGTCCTGCAGTAGTGATATATATATATTTTTTATATCATTATCATCCAGTCTATACCAGCAGACGCAGTACGGTAGTCCACGGCTGTAGCTACCTCTGTGTCGGCAGTGCTCGTCCATAATTGTATACCTACCTGTGGTGGTTTTTTTTTCCTATCTTCTTCATACTAGTAGTTTAGGAGTCTGCTGTTGACAGTGTCCAGCAGGTCCGTCATTATATAATATATACCTGTCCTGCAGTAGTGATATATATATTTTTTATATCATTATCATCCAGTCTATACTAGCAGACGCAGTACGGTAGTCCATGGCTGTAGCTACCTCTGTGTCGGCAGTGCTCGTCCATAATTGTATACCTACCTGTGGTGGGTTTTTTTTTCTATCTTCTTCATACTAGTAGTTTAGGAGTCTGCTGCTGACAGTGTCCAGCAGGTCCGTCATTATATAATATATACCTGTCCTGCAGTAGTGATATATATATATTTTTTATATCATTATCATCCAGTCTATACTAGCAGACGCAGTACGGTAGTCCACGGCTGTAGCTACCTCTGTGTCGGCAGTGCTCGTCCATAATTGTATACCTACCTGTGGTGGGTTTTTTTTTTCTATCTTCTTCATACTAGTACAGTAGTTTAGGAGTCTGCTGCTGACAGTGTCCAGCAGGTCCGTCATTATATAATATATACCTGTCCTGCAGTAGTGATATATATATATTTTTTATATCATTATCATCCAGTCTATACTAGCAGACGCAGTACGGTAGTCCATGGCTGTAGCTACCTCTGTGTCGGCAGTGCTCGTCCATAATTGTATACCTACCTGTGGTGGGTTTTTTTTTTCTATCTTCTTCATACTAGTAGTTTAGGAGTCTGCTGCTGACAGTGTCCAGCAGGTCCGTCATTATATAATATATACCTGTCCTGCAGTAGTGATATATATATATTTTTTATATCATTATCATCCAGTCTATACTAGCAGACGCAGTACGGTAGTCCACGGCTGTAGCTACCTCTGTGTCGGCAGTGCTCGTCCATAATTGTATACCTACCTGTGGTGGGTTTTTTTTTCTATCTTCTTCATACTAGTAGTTTAGGAGTCTGCTGCTGACAGTGTCCAGCAGGTCCGTCATTATATAATATATACCTGTCCTGCAGTAGTGATATATATATTTTTTATATCATTATCATCCAGTCTATACTAGCAGACGCAGTACGGTAGTCCACGGCTGTAGCTACCTCTGTGTCGGCAGTGCTCGTCCATAATTGTATACCTACCTGTGGTGGGTTTTTTTTTTCTATCTTCTTCATACTAGTAGTTTAGGAGTCTGCTGCTGACAGTGTCCAGCAGGTCCGTCATTATATAATATATACCTGTCCTGCAGTAGTGATATATATATATTTTTATATCATTATCATCCAGTCTATACTAGCAGACGCAGTACGGTAGTCCACGGCTGTAGCTACCTCTGTGTCGGCAGTGCCCATCCATAATTGTATACCTACCTGTGGTGGGGTTTTTTTTCTATCTTCTTCATACTAGTAGTTTAGGAGTCTGCTGCTGACAGTGTCCAGCAGGTCCGTCATTATATAATATATACCTGTCCTGCAGTAGTGATATATATATATTTTTTATATCATTATCATCCAGTCTATACTAGCATACGCAGTACGGTAGTCCACGGCTGTAGCTACCTCTGTGTCGGCAGTGCTCGTCCATAATTGTATACCTACCTGTGGTGGTTTTTTTTTTTCTATCTTCTTCATACTAGTAGTTTAGGAGTCTGCTGCTGACAGTGTCCAGCAGGTCCGTCATTATATAATATATACCTGTCCTGCAGTAGTGATATATATATATATTTTTTATATCATTATCATCCAGTCTATACTAGCAGACGCAGTACGGTAGTCCACGGCTGTAGCTACCTCTGTGTCGGCAGTGCTCGTCCATAATTGTATACCTACCTGTGGTGGGGTTTTTTTTTCTATCTTCTTCATACTAGTAGTTTAGGAGTCTGCTGCTGACAGTGTCCAGCAGGTCCGTCATTATATAATATATACCTGTCCTGCAGTAGTGATATATATATATTTTTTATATCATTATCATCCAGTCTATACAAGCAGACGCAGTACGGTAGTCCACGGCTGAAGCTACCTCTCTGTCGGCAGTGCTCGTCCATAATTGTATACCTACCTGTGGTGGGTTTTTTTTTTTCTATCTTCTTCATACTAGTAGTTTAGGAGTCTGCTGCTGACAGTGTCCAGCAGGTCCGTCATTATATAATATATACCTGTCCTGCAGTAGTGATATATATATATATTTTATATCATAATCATCCAGTCGATACTAGCAGACGCAGTACGGTAGTCCACAGCTGTAGCTACCTCTGTGTCGGCAGTGCTCGTCCATAATTGTATACCTACCTGTGGTGGGTTTTTTTTTCTATCTTCTTCATACTAGTAGTTTAGGAGTCTGCTGCTGACAGTGTCCAGCAGGTCCGTCATTATATAATATATACCTGTCCTGCAGTAGTTATATATATATATTTTTTATATCATTATCATCCAGTCTATACAAGCAGATGCAGTACGGTAGTCCACGGCTGTAGCTACCTCTGTGTCGGCAGTGCTCGTCCATAATTGTATACCTACCTGTGGTGGGGTTTTTTTTTCTATCTTCTTCATACTAGTAGTTTAGGAGTCTGCTGCTGACAGTGTCCAGCAGGTCCGTCATTATATAATATATACCTGTCCTGCAGTAGTGATATATATATATTTTTTATATCATTATCATCCAGTCTATACTAGCAGACGCAGTACGGTAGTCCACGGCTGTAGCTACCTCTGTGTCGGCAGTGCTCGTCCATAATTGTATACCTACCTGTGGTGGGGTTTTTTTTCTATCTTCTTCATACTAGTAGTTTAGGAGTCTGCTGCTGACAGTGTCCAGCAGGTCCGTCATTATATAATATATACCTGTCCTGCAGTAGTGATATATATATATTTTTTATATCATTATCATCCAGTCTATACAAGCAGACGCAGTACGGTAGTCCACGGCTGTAGCTACCTCTGTGTCGGCAGTGCTCGTCCATAATTGTATACCTACCTGTGGTGGGTTTTTTTTTTCTATCTTCTTCATACTAGTAGTTTAGGAGTCTGCTGCTGACAGTGTCCAGCAGGTCCGTCATTATATAATATATACCTGTCCTGCAGTAGTGATATATATATATTTTTTATATCATTATCATCCAGTCTATACTAGCAGACGCAGTACGGTAGTCCACGGCTGTAGCTACCTCTGTGTCGGAAGTGCTCGTCCATAATTGTATACCTACCTGTGGTGGGTTTTTTTTTCTATCTTCTTCATACTAGTAGTTTAGGAGTCTGCTGCTGACAGTGTCCAGCAGGTCCGTCATTATATAATATATACCTGTCCTGCAGTAGTGATATATATATATTTTTTATATCATTATCATCCAGTCTATACTAGCAGACGCAGTACGGTAGTCCACGGCTGTAGCTACCTCTGTGTCGGCAGTGCTCGTCCATAATTGTATACCTACCTGTGGTGGGTTTTTTTTTCTATCTTCTTCATACTAGTAGTTTAGGAGTCTGCTGCTGACAGTGTCCAGCAGGTCCGTCATTATATAATATATACCTGTCCTGCAGTAGTGATATATATATATTTTTATATCATTATCATCCAGTCTATACTAGCAGACGCAGTACGGTAGTCCACGGCTGTAGCTACCTCTGTGTCGGCAGTGCTCATCCATAATTGTATACCTACCTGTGGTGGGGTTTTTTTTCTATCTTCTTCATACTAGTAGTTTAGGAGTCTGCTGCTGACAGTGTCCAGCAGGTCCGTCATTATATAATATATACCTGTCCTGCAGTAGTGATATATATATATTTTTTATATCATTATCATCCAGTCTATACTAGCAGACGCAGTACGGTAGTCCACGGCTGTAGCTACCTCTGTGTCGGCAGTCACTCGTCATCCATAAGTATACTAGTATCCATCCATCTCCATTGTTTACCTGAGGTGCCTTTTAGTTGTGCCTATTAAAATATGGAGAACAAAAATGTTGAGGTTCCAAAAATAGGGAAAGATCAAGATCGACTTCCACCTTGTGCTGAAGCTGCTGCCACTAGTCATGGCCGAGACGATGAAATGCCATCTACGTCGTCTGCCAAGGCCGATGCCCAATGTCATAGTACAGAGCATGTAAAATCCAAAACACCAAATATCAGTAAAAAAAGGACTCAAAAATCTAAAATAAAATCGTCGGAGGAGAAGCGTAAACTTGCCAATATGCCATTTACCACACGGAGTGGCAAGGAACGGCTGAGGCCCTGGCCTATGTTCATGGCTAGTGGTTCAGCTTCACATGAGGATGGAAGCACTCAGCCTCTCGCTAGAAAAATGAAAAGACTTAAGCTGGCAAAAGCACAGCAAAGAACTGTGCGTTCTTTGAAGTCACAAATCCACAAGGAGAGTCCAATTGTGTCGGTTGCGATGCCTGACCTTCCCAACACTGGACGTGAAGAGCATGCGCCTTCCACCATTTGCACGCCCCCTGCAAGTGCTGGAAGGAGCACCCGCAGTCCAGTTCCTGATAGTCAGATTGAAGATGTCAGTGTTGAAGTACACCAGGATGAGGAGGATATGGGTGTTGCTGGCGCTGGGGAGGAAATTGACCAGGAGGATTCTGATGGTGAGGTGGTTTGTTTAAGTCAGGCACCCGGGGAGACACCTGTTGTCCGTGGGAGGAATATGGCCATTGACATGCCTGGTGAAAATATCAAAAAAATCAGCTCTTCGGTGTGGAAGTATTTCAACAGAAATGCGGACAACATTTGTCAAGCCGTGTGTTGCCTTTGTCAAGCTGTAATAAGTAGGGGTAAGGACGTTAACCACCTCGGAACATCCTCCCTTATACGTCACCTGCAGCGCATTCATAATAAGTCAGTGACAAGTTCAAAAAATAAGATTTTACTTACCGATAAATCTATTTCTCGTAGTCCGTAGTGGATGCTGGGACTCCGTCAGGACCATGGGGAATAGCGGCTCCGCAGGAGACAGGGCACAAAATTTAAAAGTTTGACCACTAGGTGGTGTGCACTGGCTCCTCCCCCTATGACCCTCCTCCAAGCCTCAGTTAGGATACTGTGCCCGGACGAGCGTACACAATAAGGAAGGATTTTGAATCCCGGGTAAGACTCATACCAGCCACACCAATCACACCGTACAACTTGTGATCTGAACCAGTTAACAGTATGACAAATGTAGGAGCCTCTGAACAGACGGCTCACAACAATAACAACCCGATTTTTTTGTAACAATAACTATGTACAAGTATTGCAGACAATCCGCACTTGGGATGGGCGCCCAGCATCCACTACGGACTACGAGAAATAGATTTATCGGTAAGTAAAATCTTATTTTCTCTGACGTCCTAGTGGATGCTGGGACTCCGTCAGGACCATGGGGATTATACCAAAGCTCCCAAACGGGCGGGAGAGTGCGGATGACTCTGCAGCACCGAATGAGAGAACTCCAGGTCCTCCTTAGCCAGGGTATCAAATTTGTAGAATTTTACAAACGTGTTCTCCCCTGACCACGTAGCTGCACGGCAGAGTTGTAATGCCGAGACCCCTCGGGCAGCCGCCCAAGATGAGCCCACCTTCCTTGTGGAATGGGCCTTGACAGATTTAGGCTGTGGCAGGCCTGCCACAGAATGTGCAAGTTGAATTGTGCTACAAATCCAACGAGCAATCGTCTGCTTAGAAGCAGGAGCACCCAGCTTGTTGGGTGCATACAGTATAAACAGCGAGTCAGATTTTCTGACTCCAGCCGTCCTTGAAATATATATTTTCAATGCTCTGACAACGTCCAGCAACTTGGAATCCTCCAAATCGCTAGTAGCCGCAGGCACCACAATAGGCTGGTTCAGGTGAAACGCTGAAACCACCTTAGGCAGAAAGTGAGGACGCGTCCGCAGTTCTGCCCTGTCCGAATGGAAAATCAGATATGGGCTTTTATACGATAAAGCCGCCAATTCTGACACTCTCCTGGCTGAAGCCAGGGCCAGTAGCATGGTTACTTTCCATGTAAGATATTTCAAATCCACCGATTTGAGTGGCTCAAACCAATGAGATTTGAGAAAATCCAAAACTACATTAAGATCCCACGGTGCCACTGGGGGCACAACCGGGGGCTGTATATGTAGTACTCCTTTTACAAAAGTCTGGACTTCAGGAACTGAAGCCAATTCTTTCTGGAAGAAAATCGACAGGGCCGAAATTTGAACCTTAATGGACCCTAATTTGAGGCCCATAGACAATCCTGTTTGCAGGAAATGTAGGAATCGACCCAGTTGAAATTCCTCCGTCGGGGCCTTCCTGGCCTCACACCACGCAACATATTTTCTCCAAATGCGGTGATAATGTTGTGCAGTCACCTCCTTCCTGGCTTTTACCAGGGTAGGGATGACCTCTTCCGGAATGCCTTTTTCCCTTAGGATTCGGCGTTCAACCGCCATGCCGTCAAACGCAGCCGCGGTAAGTCTTGGAATAGACACGGTCCCTGCTGAAGCAGGTCCCGTCTTAGAGGTAGAGGCCACGGATCTTCCGTGAGCATCTCCTGAAGTTCCGGGTACCAAGTTCTTCTTGGCCAATCCGGAGCCACGAGTATCGTTCTTACTCCCCTTTGCCGTATAATTCTCAGTACTTTTGGTATGAGAGGCAGAGGAGGAAACACATACACTGACTGGTACACCCATGGTGTTACCAGAGCGTCTACAGCTATTGCCTGAGGGTCTCTTGACCTGGCGCAATACCTGTCCAGTTTTTTGTTGAGGCGGGACGCCATCATGTCCACCATTGGTCTTTCCCAATGGACCACAATCATGTGGAAGACTTCTGGATGAAGTCCCCACTCTCCCGGGTGCAGATCGTGTCTGCTGAGGACGTCTGCTTCCCAGTTGTCCACTCCCGGGATGAACACAGCTGACAGTGCTAACACATGATTTTCTGCCCAGCGGAGAATCCTTGCAGCTTCTGCCATTGCCCTCCTGCTTCTTGTGCCGCCCTGTCTGTTTACGTGGGCGACTGCCGTGATGTTGTCCGACTGAATCAACACCGGCTGACCCTGAAGCAGAGGTTTTGCCAGGCTTAAAGCATTGTAGATTGCTCTTAGCTCCAGTATATTTATGTGAAGAGACGTCTCCAGGCTTGACCACACGCCCTGGAAGTTTCTTCCCTGTGTGACCGCTCCCCAGCCTCTCAGGCTGGCATCCGTGGTCACTAGGACCCAGTTCTGTATGCCGAATCTGCGGCCCTCTAACAGATGAGCACTCTGCAACCACCATAGCAGAGACACTCTTGTCCTTGTGGACAATTTTATCCGCTGATGCATCTGCAGATGCGATCCGGACCATTTGTCCAGCAGATCCCACTGAAAAGTTCGTGCATGGAATCTGCCGAATGGAATCGCTTCGTAAGAAGCTACCATTTTTCCCAGGACTCTTGTGCATTGATGCACAGATACTTTTCCTGGTTTTAGGAGGTTCCTGACTAGATCGGATAACTCCCTGGCTTTCTCCTCCGGAAGAAATACCTTTTTCTGAACAGTGTCCAGAATCATCCCTAGGAACAACAGACGTGTCGTCGGGATCAGTTGGGATTTTGGAAAATTCAGAATCCACCCGTGTTGTTGGAGCACTACTTGGGTTAGTGCTACTCCGACCTCCAGCTGTTCTCTGGATCTTGCCCTTATCAGGAGATCGTCCAAGTAAGGGATAATTAAGACGCCTTCTCTTCGAAGAAGGATCATCATTTCGGCCATTACCTTGGTAAAGACCCGGGGTGCCGTGGACAATCCAAACGGCAGCGTCTGAAACTGATAATGACAGTTTTGGACCACGAACCTGAGGTACCCTTGGTGTGAAGGACAAATTGGAACATGAAGGTAAGCATCCTTGATGTCCAAGGACACCATAAAATCCCCTTCTTCCAGATTCGCTATCACTGCTCTGAGTGACTCCATCTTGAACTTGAATTTTTGTATGTACAGGTTCAGAGATTTTAGATTTAGAATCGGTCTTACCGAGCCGTCCGGCTTCGGTACCACAATTAGCGTGGAGTAATACCCCTGTCCCTGTTGTAGGAGGGGTACCTTGACTATCACCTGCTGAGAATACAGCTTGTGAATGGCCTCCAATACCGTCGCCCTGTCGGAGGGAGACGTTGGCAAAGCAGACTTTAGGAAACGGCGAGGAGGGGACTTCTCGAATTCCAACCTGTAACCCTGAGATACTACCTGCAGGATCCAGGGGTCCACCTGCGAGTGAGCCCACTGTGCGCTGAAATGTTTGAGGCGACCCCCCACCGCCCCTGAGTCTGCTTGTAAGGTCAGTAAAATACTGTCCCTATCCAGGGTATCAATATTTTCAGACAGTGACTCCGACCAAGCCACGCCAGCACTGCACATCCAGGCTGAGGCGATTGCTGGTCTCAGTATAACACCCGTATGTGTGTATATACTTTTTAATGTATTCTCCAGCCTCCTATCAGCTGGATCCTTGAGGGCGGCCGTATCAGGAGACGGTAACGCCACTTGCTTTGATAAGCGTGTGAGCGCCTTATCCACCCTAGGAGGTGTTTCCCAGCGCGCCCTAACCTCTGGCGGGAAAGGGTATAATGCCAATAACTTCTTTGAAATTAGCAGTTTTCTATCTGGGGTAACCCACGCTTCATCACACACTTCATTCAGTTCCTCTGATTCAGGAAAAACTATCGGTAGTTTTTTCACACCCCACATAATACCCCTTTTTGTGGTACTTGCAGTATCAGAGATATGCAAAGCCTCCTTCATTGCCGTGATCATATAACGTGTGGCCCTACTGGAAAATACGTTTGTTTCTTCACCGTCGACACTGGATTCAGTGTCAGTGTCTGGGTCTGTGTCGACCGACTGAGGTAAAGGGCGTTTTACAGCCCCTGACGGTGTCTGAGACGCCTGGACAGGTACTAACTGGTTTGCCGGCTGTCTCATGTCGTCAACCGACTTTTGTAGCGTGCTGACACTATCCCGTAATTCCATAAACAAAGCCATCCATTCTGGTGTCGACTCCCTAGGGGGTGACATCACCATTACAGGCAATTGCTCCGCCTCCACGCCAACATCGTCCTCATACATGTCGACACACACGTACCGACACACAGCAGACACACAGGGAATGCTCTGATAGAAGACAGGACCCCACTAGCCCTTTGGGGAGACAGAGGGAGAGTTTGCCAGCACACACCCAAGCGCTATAAATATATATAGGGACAACCTTAATAAGTGTGTTCCCTTTATAGCAGCTCAAATATTATAAATATCGCCAATAAGTGCCCCCCCCTCTCTGTTTTTACCCTGTTTCTGTAGTGCAGTGCAGGGGAGAGTCCTGGGAGCCTTCCTCGCAGCGGAGCTGGGCAGGAAAATGGCGCTGTGTGCTGAGGAGAATAGGCCCCGCCCCCTTTTCGGCGGGCTTCTTCTCCCGTTTTTTTTGGAACCTGGCAGGGGTTAAATACATCCATATAGCCCCAGGGGCTATATGTGATATATTTTAGCCAGAATAGGTATATTACATTGCTGCCCAGGGCGCCCCCCCCAGCGCCCTGCACCCTCAGTGACCGCTGGTGTGAAGTGTGCGGAGAGCAATGGCGCACAGCTGCAGTGCTGTGCGCTACCTCATGAAGACTGAGACGTCTTCTGCCGCCGGTTTCTGGACCTCTTCTCTATTCGGCATCTGCAAGGGGGTCGGCGGCGCGGCTCCGGTGACCCATCCAGGCTGTACCTGTGATCGTCCCTCTGGAGCTAGTGTCCAGTAGCCTAAGAAGCAAATCCATCCTGCACGCAGGTGAGTTCACTTCTTCTCCCCTAAGTCCCTCGTTGCAGTGAGCCTGTTGCCAGCAGGACTCACTGAAAAAAAAAAAAAAAAACCTAACAAACTTTTTCTAAGCAGCTCTTTAGGAGAGCCACCTAGATTGCACCCTGCTCGGACGGGCACAAAAACCTAACTGCGGTTTGGAGGAGGGTCATAGGGGGAGGAGCCAGTGCACACCACCTAGTGGTCAAACTTTTAAATTTTGTGCCCTGTCTCCTGCGGAGCCGCTATTCCCCATGGTCCTGACGGAGTCTCAGCATCCACTAGGACGTCAGAGAAACTTTGGGCAACAGCGGAAGCAGTCCACTGACCAGTAAATCCCTTCCTCTTGTAACCAAGCTCACGCAAACCACCCCACCAACTCCCTCAGTGTCAATTTCCTCCTTCCCCAGGAATGCCAATAGTCCTGCAGGCCATGTCACTGGCAATTCTGACGAGTCCTCGCCTGCCTGGGATTCCTCCGATGCATCCTTGCGTGTAACGCCTACTGCTGCTGGCGCTGCTGTTGTTGCTGCTGGGAGTCGATGGTCATCCCAGAGGGGAAGTCGTAAGACCACTTTTACTACTTCCACCAAGCAATTGACTGTCCAACAGTCCTTTGCGAGGAAGATGAAATATCACAGCAGTCATCCTGCTGCAAAGCGGATAACTGAGGCCTTGGCATCCTGGGCGGTGAGAAACGTGGTTCCGGTATCCATCATTACTGCAGAGCCAACTATAGACTTGTTGGAGGTACTGTGTCCCCGGTACCAAATACCATCTAGGTTCCATTTCTCTAGGCAGGCGATACCGAAAATGTACACAGACCTCAGAAAAAGACTCACCAGTGTCCTAAAAAATGCAGTTGTACCCAATGTCCACTTAACCACGGACATGTGGACAAGTGGAGCAGGGCAGACTCAGGACTATATGACTGTGACAGCCCACTGGGTAGATGTATGGACTCCCGCCGCAAGAACAGCAGCGGCGGCACCAGTAGCAGCATC
Organism: Pseudophryne corroboree; assembly: GCF_028390025.1. NCBI lineage: Eukaryota > Metazoa > Chordata > Amphibia > Anura > Myobatrachidae > Pseudophryne > Pseudophryne corroboree. Next base: position 290,398,272 of record NC_086447.1, on the reverse strand, counting down.
TCGCAAACGCCAACTCTTTCCTAGGCAGGCTACGCTTTGTATCACCGCTTTCCAGAATACGCACACAGCTAAAAACCTCTTACGGCAACTGAGGAAGATCATCGCAGAATGGCTTACCCCAATTGGACTCTCCTGTGGATTTGTGGCATCGGACAACGCCAGCAATATTGTGTGTGCATTAAATATGGGCAAATTCCAGCACGTCCCATGTTTTGCACATACCTTGAATTTGGTGGTGCAGAATTATTTAAAAAACGAGAGGGGCGTGCAAGAGATGCTGTCGGTGGCCAGAAGAATTGCGGGACACTTTCGGCGTACAGGCACCACGTACAGAAGACTGGAGCAACACCAAAAACGCCTGAACCTGCCCTGCCATCATCTGAAGCAAGAAGTGGTAACGAGGTGGAATTCAACCCTGTATATGCTTCAGAGGTTGGAGGAGCAGCAAAAGGCCATTCAAGCCTATACAACTGAGCACGATATAGGAGGTGGAATGCACCTGTCTCAAGCGCAGTGGAGAATGATTTCAACGTTGTGCAAGGTTCTGCAACCTTTTGAACTTGCCACACGTGAAGTCAGTTCAGACACTGCCAGCCTGAGTCAGGTCATTCCCCTCATCAGGCTTTTGCAGAAGAAGCTGGAGACATTGAAGGAGGAGCTAACACAGAGCGATTCCGCTAGGCATGTGGGACTTGTGGATGGAGCCCTTAATTCGCTTAACAAGGATTCACGGGTGGTCAATCTGTTGAAATCAGAGCACTACATTTTGGCCACCGTGCTCGATCCTAGATTTAAAACCTACCTTGGATCTCTCTTTCTGGCAGACACAAGTCTGCAGGGGTTCAAAGAACTGCTGGTGAGAAAATTGTCAAGTCAAGCGGAACGCGACCTGTCAACATCTCCTCCTTCACATTCTCCCGCAGCTGGGGGTGCGAGGAAAAGGCTCATCATTCCGAGCCCACCCGCTGGCGGTGATGCAGGGCAGTCTGGAGCGACTGCTGATGCTGACATCTGGTCCGGACTGAAGGACCTGCCAACGATTACGGACATGTCGTCTACTGTCACTGCATATGATTCTCTCCCCATTGAAAGAATGGTGGAGGATTATATGAGTGACCGCATCCAAGTAGGCACGTCAGACAGTCCGTACGTATACTGGCAGGAAAAAGAGGCAATTTGGAGGCCCTTGCACAAACTGGCTTTATTCTACCTAAGTTGCCCTCCCACAAGTGTGTACTCCGAAAGAGTGTTTAGTGCCGCCGCTCACCTTGTCAGCAATCGGCGTACGAGGTTACTTCCAGAAAATGTGGAGAAGATGATGTTCATTAAAATGAATTATAATCAATTCCTCCATGGAGACATTTACCAGCAGCAATTGCCTCCACAAAGTACACAGGGAGCTGTGATGGTGGATTCCAGTGGGGACGAATTGATAATCTGTGAGGAGGGGGATGTACACGGTGATGAATCAGAGGATGATGAGGAGGTGGACATCTTGCCTCTGTAGAGCCAGTTTGTGCAAGGAGAGATTAATTGCTTCTTTTTTGGTGGGGGTCCAAATTAACCCGTCATTTCAGTCACAGTCGTGTGGCAGACCCTGTCACTGAAATGATGGGTTGGTTAAAGTGTGCATGTCCTGTTTATACAACATAAGGGTGGGTGGGAGGGCCCAAGAACAATTCCATCTTGCACCTCTTTTTTCTTTCATTTTTCTTTTCGTCATGTGCTGTTTGGGGAGTGTTTTTTGGAAGGGCCAGCCTGCGTGACACTGCAGTGCCACTCCTAGATGGGCCAGGTGTTTGTGTCGGCCACTAGGGTCGCTTAGCTTACTCACACAGCTACCTCATTGCGCCTCTTTTTTTTCTTTGCGTCATGTGCTGTTTGGGGAGTATTTTTTGGAAGGGCCATCCTGCCTGACACTGCAGTGCCACTCCTAGATGGGCCAGGTGTTTGTGTCGGCCACTTGGGTCGCTGAGCTTAGTCACACAGCTACCTCATTGCGCCTCTTTTTTTCTTTGCGTCATGTGCTGTTTGGGGAGTGTTTTTTTGAAGGGCCATCCTGCGTGACACTGCAGTGACACTCCTAGATGGGCCAGGTGTTTGTGTCGGCCACTAGGATCGCTTAGCTTACTCACACAGCTACCTCATTGCGCCTCTTTTTTTCTTTGCGTCATGTGCTGTTTGGGGAGTGTTTTTTTGAAGGGCCATCCTGCGTGACACTGCAGTGACACTCCTAGATGGGCCAGGTGTTTGTGTCGGCCACTAGGGTCGCTGAGCTTACTCACACAGCTACCTCATTGCGCCTCTTTTTTTCTTTGCGTCATGTGCTGTTTGGGGAGTGTTTTTTGGAAGGGCCATCCTGCCTGACACTGCAGTGCCACTCCTAGATGGGCCAGGTGTTTGTGTCGGCCACTTGGGTCGCTGAGCTTAGTCACACAGCTACCTCATTGCGCCTCTTTTTTTCTTTGCGTCATGTGCTGTTTGGGGAGTGTTTTTTTGAAGGGCCATCCTGCGTGACACTGCAGTGCCACTCCTAGATGGGCCAGGTGTTTGTGTCGGCCACTAGGGTCGCTTAGCTTACTCACACAGCTACCTCATTGCGCCTCTTTTTTTCTTTGCGTCATGTGCTGTTTGGGGAGTGTTTTTTTGAAGGGCCATCCTGCCTGACACTGCAGTGCCACTCCTAGATGGGCCAGGTGTTTGTGTCGGCCACTAGGGTCGCTGAGCTTAGTCACACAGCTACCTCATTGCGCCTCTTTTTTTTCTTCTTTGCGTCATGTGCTGTTTGGGGAGTATTTTTTGGAAGGGCCATCCTGCCTGACACTGCAGTGCCACTCCTAGATGGGCCAGGTGTTTGTGTCGGCCACTTGGGTCGCTGAGCTTAGTCACACAGCTACCTCATTGCGCCTCTTTTTTTCTTTGCGTCATGTGCTGTTTGGGGAGTGTTTTTTGGAAGGGCCATCCTGCGTGACACTGCAGTGCCACTCCTAGATGGGCCAGGTGTTTGTGTCGGCCACTTGGGTCGCTGAGCTTAGTCATCCAGCGACCTCGGTGCAAATTTTAGGACTAAAAATAATATTGTGAGGTGTTCAGAATAGACTGAAAATGAGTGGAAATTATGGTTATTGAGGTTAATAATACTTTGGGATCAAAATGACCCCCAAATTCTATGATTTAAGCTGTTTTTTAGGGTTTTTTGAAAAAAACACCCGAATCCAAAACACACCCGAATCCGACAAAAAAAATTCGGTGTGGTTTTGCCAAAACGCGTTCGAACCCAAAACACGGCCGCGGAACCGAACCCACAACAAAAACACAAAACCCGAAAAATTTCCGGTGCACATCTCTAATTGGTACACATATGACTTACAATATGGGAACAAACACTGTGGGGGTAAAACACCCCTAGCACCCCCTGGGGGGGGGGGGGGGGCAGCAGCCCAGAGTATATCAAGAGACAGCATAACTCTGGAATGGCTGGAGCAATGTACACAAACATTGGTACACATATGATTTACAATCTGGGAACAAACACTGTGGGGGTAAAACAACCCTACCGGGGAGGCAGCAGCGCAGAATATTTAAGCAGACCGCATAACTCCGGAATGCCTGGACCAATTTACACCAAACTTGGTACACATATGACTTACAATCTGAGAACAAACACTGTGGGGGTAGGACACCCCAAGGGGTGAGGCAGCAGCACAGAATATTTCAGCAGCCAGCATAACTCTGGAATGCCTGGAGCAATTTACACCAAAACTTGGTACATAGATGATTTACAATCTGGGAACAAACACTGTGGGGTTAAGACACCCCTAGGGGCAGGACAGCAGCACAGAGTATTTCAGGAGACAGCATAACTCCGGAATGCCTGGACCAATTAACACCAAACTTGGTACACATAGGATTTACAATCTGGGAACAAACACTGTGGGGTTAAGACACCCCTAGGGATGAGGCAGTAGCACAGAGTATTTCAGGAGACAGCATACCTCTGGAATGCCTGAAACAATTTACACTAAACTTGGTACCAGTGCCGTAACTAGACATTTTATCGCTGTGTGCAGGAAATAGTATCGGCAACCCCCCCCCCGATATTCAAAATTGGGCCAAACATATAGAGGCGTGGCTTCATGGTGAAAGGGCATGGCCACAAAATACTACCAATTCATATTACGCTGCACAGTAGTCTCCATTATTCAAATTACAAGACACAGTAGCACCACTAACACACATTACACCAGGTAGAGCCCATACCACACAGAAGTACACTTTATACATCTTATACCACAGTAGCGAACAGTCAGACGCATGGTCTCACACTAAGTTTGATGTTCAACAAATGCTCAAAAGAAATTCATGACTGCTATCTGCAGTTGTACAGTGGGCATTTGGGTCATGCTGTATAATGTGGTTGGCAGCTAAGCTGCTACTTACATTTCTTTTCTGCTGAGGAACGGCTCCTGTACTCCAATCCCTCCTCGGAAACTGCAGGTGATGGAGGGGGTGGAGCATACTTGGGAGAGGAATCCTGAGGTATCTGTGCCGGCAGCGGTAGCAGCTGCCCCCCCCCCCAACGTCTGTCATGTAAAGGGAGAGCGTGGGATTGCTGCAGCCAGCCGTCACTCTCACTGATGCTGCAATCTGATTGGGCAGGGGCTGCTTCTGCTCCCGTCCCTGAGAGTGAGAGCTTGGGGCTGAGGGCGCTAGATGGCGGATGCTCTGCAGCAGACAGAGTGCACAGGGGAGTGGGAGCAGGAGGAGCGGCCGTAAGCGGACCACATGAGGGAATAGGCGGCCGGTCGGGGTGTCTGTAGATTGTGCGCACAATGGCCCTGGTCGTTGTAGAGAGCAGTGAGTAAGGTGTAGGGAACAGTGGGGGTCATTCCAAGTTGATCGCTAGCTGCCGTTGTTCGCAGCGCAGCGATCAGGCTAAAAATCAGCATTTCTGCTTATGCCCCGGAATGCGCACGCGCGACGTATGGGTACAAAGCCCTTTGTGGTTGTGCACAGGTTCTAGCAAAGTTTTCATTCGCACTGACGCCCGCAAGGAGATTGACAGGAAGGGGGCATTTCTGTGTGTCAACTGACCGTTTTCAGTGAGTGTTTGCAAAAACATTGGCATGTCTGAAAAAACGCAGGAGTGGCTGGGCATTCGCTGGGCAGGTGTATGACGTCAAATCCAGACACGAATAGGCTGAAGTGATCGCAAGCGCTGAGTAGGTTCACAGCTACTCAGAAACTGCACAAACTATTTTTGCAGAGCTCGGCTGCACATGCGTTCGCACTTCTGCTAAGCTAAAATACACTCTCCAGTGGGCGGCGGCATAGCGTTTGCACGACTTCTAAAACTAGCTAGCGAGCGATCAACTCGAAATGACCTCCAGTGATAGGGTGTAGGGAGCAGTGAGTGAGGGAAGCAGAGAGAGTGGGTGTAGGGAGCAGTGAGGGTGGGTGAGTGGGTGTCAGAGCAGAGAGAGTGGGTGAGTGAGGGAAGCAGAGAGAGTGGGTGTAGGGAGCAGTGAGGGGAGAGTAGGGAGCAGTGATAATGGGTGAGTGAGGGGAGCAGAGAGAGTGGGTGTAGGGAGCAGTGAGGGGAGCAGAGAGAGTGGATGTAGGGAGCAGTGAGGGGAGCAGAGACTGGATGTAGGGAGCAGAGAGACTGGGTGTAGGGAGCCGTGAGGGGAGCAGAGAGAGTGGGTGTAGGCAGAGCCGTATTATAGGAGGGTCGGTCGCCTGACACCCCCCACGCACTGTCCTTTGCCGCTATATCCACCACAGTGGCTCAGTTGATCCTCAACAGCAGTGGCCGAGGAGCTACTTACTACAGACAGGAGCCAGTGGAGCACTCTGACACCGTGCCGGGCGGCTCAGCCCATCCAGCGCTGCAGCAGCCGGCTCTGGTAGAGTGTCTAGCGGGATACCAATGGCAAATCGCGTGAGACACTGAACTAGAGTCTGCTGCTGCAGTGCTGAAGGGGCTGAGCCGGCACTATGTCAGAGTGCTCCACCGGTTCCACGCTCTTCTAAGTAACACTTCGGTGGGTGCATGCTCTACCTGTTCCAAGGCACTTCCAGCTTTGTGGGTGCGGTAACGTTCCAGTGGGTGGGGCGCAAGGGGGTTATCTGTTTGTGTGTGTTATATGGGCTCCCTGCTCTTCCAGGTAACACTACAGTGGGGAAGGGGAGGTGGTCTTAACATACACAGGGGGGAGGTGCCATCAATTTACTTAGTGGGGGCCCCTACAACTTAGTTGCCCCTGGTCCCCCACAAGCCTTAATCTGGCCCTGGGTGTAGGGATCAGTGAAGGTGAGAGTAAGGAGCAGTGAAGGTGGGTGAGTGAGGGGAGCAGATAGAGTGGGTGTAGGGATCAGAGAGGGTGAGAGTAGGGAGCAGAGAGAGTGGGTGTAGGGATCAGTGAGGGTGAGAGTAGGGAGCAGTGTTGGTGGGTGAGTGAGGGTAACAGAGAGAGTGGGTATAGGGATCAGCAAGGGTGAGAGTAGGGAGTAGTGAGGGGAGCAGAGAGTGGGTGTAATGAACAGTGAGGGACATCAGTGTGGACTGTGGAGGTGCTGAGCAAAGCTGCTCCCCCCCCCCCCCCCTTCCTCTGTGGCTCACCCCACGCTACCTCCTCTCCTGCACTGGACTCTTCCTCTGGCAGGCTATGTGTGCGACAATGCCGAGTGCAAGGTCGCACAGCAGTTCTCTCAGGGGCGCAGTCAGGAAGGGGGGGGTGCAGATCCACGCGGCGTTTGTGGCCACTCCCAACGCCGAGATGCGCTGCTGCAGTGAGCTGCTGGCTGCGCCTCTTCTCCGTTCTTCCGCTGCCGCTCCCAGAATGCAATGCGCATTCCCGGCTTGAAACACTGGGTGGGAGTGCAGCGCGGCACTGCTCTTTACAAATTTGGCTGACAGCGACAGGGGACGGTGGCGCCTACAGGGTAAATACTAGTACCCTGCTTGCCTGCTTCCTGTGTGTGCTAGTGGATGCACCCCCAGTGCACATGCGCTGTCGCTGCCGCTCCCAGAATGCAATGCGCATTCCCGGCTTGAAACGCTGGGTGGGAGTGCAGCGCGGCACTGCTCTTTACAAATTTGGCTGACAGCGACAGGGGACTGTGGCGCCTACAGGGTAAATACTAGTACCCTGCTTGCCTGCTTCCTGTGCACCCCCAGTGCACATGCGCTGTGTGCAACGCACCGCTAGCACACACCTAGTTATGGCACTGCACATATAACTTACAATCTGGGACACTGTGGGCCAGCAGCACAGAATATCTCAGGACATGCATGATATGTCATTGACGACAGGGCTTCATATGACAGTGGTAGTGACATGATGTGAGGAGGGGAATGGAAGCCACACACTGAGAGTTATATAGTGGGAGGAGCAGGGTCCACCAGCCGCACACAGTATATTAGGAGATGCATAATATGTCAGGCAGGACAGGGCTGCGTGGGTTAGGGGCAGTGACATGATGTGAGGAGAGGAATGTAGATAGCACGAACCCACACACTGAAAGTTATATAGTGGAAGTAGCACCGTCCACCAGCAACAAAGAGTATATCGGGAGATACATAATGTGCTGTGCTATATACAGTGGTGCAAGTAGAAATATTTTCTTAATGGTACTGAGTGTCAAAAAATGGGCGTGGTCATGTGTTGTGAGTGGTGTGTGGTCACATGCTGCTAGTGGGGGTGGCTACATAACACTAGCGGTGTGGCCACATGACAGCCCCTTTTTTATTATTAATCTGGAGGCAAGGCTAAACATATATAGTAATGCCTCCAGTATAATAGAAATATATAGTGATACTTCCAGTATAATAGAAAGATATAGTAATGCCCCCAATTTAATAACAATATATAGTAATGCCTCCATTATAACAGGAAAATACAGTCACTGTCACACTCCCAATATCCCTGACAAAGAGGAGCCGTCATGCTGCCAAGCACCATGGTCTTGTTGCTTTGTGGCACATTATAATTGTGGTAATGGCAAAGTGTGTGGCAGGTGGTATTGAGTACCCACTGCCAAATTCTTATGGGTACTTCATACCCGAGTGTACCCGCATACTTACACCGCTGGCTATATAAGAAACTGTAAATAAATTGATAATTTCACAGGGGCACTGACATGATGTGAGGAGGGGAATGGAGGCAGCAGGAAGCCACAGACTGAGAGTTGTATAGTGGGAAGAGCAGGGTTTCTTGGGGGACCAAAAAGAGGTCCGGCCACTACACAAAGTGGGTCAGGGAAGCAAGATATGCCTATATACTAGATCTCCAACGTAAATTAATGAACAACTGTAATGCTAATTTACCATCCTCATCCCGTAGCGAAGCACGGGTATTCAGCTTGTTTTTTTTAAATATAATTTACAAAAGAAAGCTAATTTATTTTTAATAGTAAATCATTTATTTTCCTGCCCAGTACAATTCTTGGCGGCCAATTCAATTACAGCTAGTCTGGAGCTACCGTAAGTGCGGCATATAACACTTATCAAACTCGTGGGGGCAAGTTCATTGAATCGACCAATTAGATAAAAAATGAAGTCTCCACATGTTTCACTTGTTTTAGAAAAGCTGCAAAAAAGCAGCCATCTTCAAGTTCAGTTATGTAGCGTTGTGCATGATTGCTGCTATATTCATCCACTTTGCTGCTAATCTGCCACTAGCAAGACTCCCATCGACTTCAGCATGAGAGAAAGCAAAAGGTAAGCTAGGAAGAAGAGAAGGAAGAAGAGAAATGTGTGGTGTTGCAGATTGGAAGGGCAGAGAGGCTGGTACAGATGGGAAGGGCAGAGAGGCTGGTGCAGATGGAAAGGGCAGAGAGGCTGGTACAGATGGGTAGGGCAGAGAGGCTGGCACAGACAGAGATGGGAAGGGCAAACCGGCTGGTACAAATGGGAAGGGCAGACAGGCTGGTACAGATGGGAAGGGCAGAGAGGCTGGCACACATGGGAAGGGCAGAGAGGCTAGCACAGATGGGAAGGGCAGAGAGGCTGGTGCAGAGAAGGCAATTGCAGAAAGGCATGCACAGACAGGGAATGTGCCAAATGGCAGGTACAGATAGGAGAAGAACAGAATGGCTGCCACAGAAATTAGTAGAGCATAAAGGCTGGCACAGAAAAGAGAAGAACAGAAAAGCTGGCGCAGACACAAGCATAGCAGAAATGCTAGCATAAACAAGGATTGACAGAGGCTGGCATAGAGAGTAGAAGGGTAGAAAGGTGGGCAGAAAGAGGCTGATGCAGAAGGGGACCAGCATAGAGGCTAGTGCAGACTGGATAAGATCATAATGGCTGGTTCAGACAGAACAGCAGAAAGGATGGCACAGACAAGGATGGCTAGACATATGGATGCATATAGAAGGGCATAGAGGCTGGCATATGCAGAAAAAGCGTAGGGAGGCTGGTATAGTCAGGTAACGTAAAAGGGGATAGCATTGGCAGGAGAAGGGCAGAAGGGCTGGCATAGGCTGGAAAATAGCAGAGAGGCTGGCATAGGCAAGGAAAGGGCAGGGGGCTGGAATAGTCAGGCAACCTGTGGAGAGAATAGCATAGGCTGGATTAGTGCAACGCATATGCTGGAAAAGAGTAGAGGGGCTGGCACAGAAAGGAAGAAAACAGAAAAGGGGAAGGAAGCTGCAGATATACTAACCTTTACCTTGTTCCATGTGCAAAGGATAACAGGAGCAGTGTTTCCATAGATGATGCACACCAGTGGAGGAGGAAAGGAGATGGGGTCATGCAGACCCATGCAGACCGCCCCCTCAGCCGAAGATGCTGGCACAGTTCATAACAAAAGTGCGCCAGTGCCTAGTTTACTTTAATGTTCAACCTTAAAAAAAAATCTCTACTGTGCCCCCCTGGTGACTTTCGGGTGCACTGCCACCTAATACAGGGCTGCCTGCTTCCACACATAAGTGTATGTATGGAACGTAGCCACAGCTGAGCTGATTGGTCAAATGCTGTAAATGAATAAAGCAGCATGTGGCCACATCAAAGACCACTTAATCGGCTGAATACCGTCCCAGGCACCCGACCTGGGCCAAAATTTACTAAAAAATCGAGTTTGTCCGATTTGTGTTTTTTTTTTCTAAGTCCCAACACGGGAATTCACTAAGCACAAATCTCGGCAGTGTTTGGACTATTCATAATGGTTTGAATGACAAAGTTCAGAAATACGAATGAATAGACCATCAGTCAAACGCGGCTGTTATTTCCTACAACACGGGTATTCACTATTCATTCGTATTTGGGTGTTAGTCTCTGAGTGCTCAAGTGCGGGTGTATTTTTTTGCGAATGGTTAAAAAAAGCAGCAAAAAAATAGACCTGCTTTTTCCAGTTGAGTTTGGATAACCATGCACGGATCAGTGAGATCTGTGCATGGTTATCTATGGGAAAGGGTCTGTTTAATGTAAAAAGTGGGAAAAAAATTTGCGTGGGGTCCCCCCTCCTAAGCATAACCAGCCTCGGGCTCTTTGAGCCGGTCCTGGTTGCAAAAATATTGGGGAAATATTGACAGGGGTTCCCCCATATTTTAACAACCAGCACCGGGCTCTGCGCCTGGTCCTGGTGCCAAAAATACGGGGGACAAAAAGCGTAGGGGTCCCCCGTGTTTTTGGAACCAGCACCGGGCTCCACTAGTCGGAGAGATAATGCCACAGCCGGGGGACACTTTTATATAGGTCCCTGCGGCCCTGGCATTAAATCACTAACTAGTCACCCCTGGCCGGGGTACCCTGGAGGAGTGGGAACCCCTTAAATCAAGGGGTCCCCCCTCCAGCCACCCAAGGGCCAGGGGTGAAGCCCGGGGTTGTCCCCCCCCATCCAAGGGCTGCGGATGGGGGGCTGATAGCCTTGTGAAAAAAATAGAATATTGGTTTTTGTAGCAGTACTACAAGTCCCAGCAATCCTCCCCCGCAAGCTGGTACTTGGAGAATCACAAGTACCAGCATGCGGTGGAAAAACGGGCCCACTGGTACCTGTAGTACTACTACAAAAAAAATACCCAAATAAAAACAGAACTCCTTGAAAGTACAACTTTATTACATACATGCACACCTACATTCACACATACTTACCTATGTTCACACGAGGGTCGGTCCACTTCTCCAAGTAGAATCCATGGGTTACCTGAAAATAAAATTATACTCACAAAAATCCAGTGTAGATCTGTCCTCTTCTGAGCTTGTAATCCACGTACTTGGCAAAAAAACAAACCGAAAAACCCGAACCACGCACTGAAAGGGGTCCCATGTTTACACATGGGACCCCTTTCCCCGACTGCCGGGACCCCCCGTGACTCCTGTCACAGAGAGTCCCTTCAGCCAATCAGGGAGCGCCACGTCGTGGCACTCTCCTGATTGGCTGTGTGCTCATGAGCTGTAAAGTCAGGCTGCGCACGGCAGAGATACAATGTTGCGCCTATGCGCTCCATTGTATCCAATGGTGGGAACTTTGCGGTCAGCGGTTGACCGAAAGTAACTTCACCGCTGACCGCAAAGTTCCCACCATTGGATACAATGGAGCGCATAGGCGCAACATTGTATCTCTGCCGTGTGCAGCCTCACTGACACTACAGGAGCACACAGCCAATCAGGAGAGTGCCACGACAGGAGTCAGGGGGGGTCCTGGCAGTCGGGGAAAGGGGTCCCATGTGTAAACATGGGACCCCTTTCAGTGCGTGGTCGGGTTTCCGGTTTGTTTTTTTGCCAAGTACATGGATTACAAGCTCAGAAGAAGACAGATCTACACTGGATTTTTGTGAGTATAATTTTAATTTCAAGTAACCCATGGATTCTACTTGGAGAAGTGGACCGACCCTCGTGTGAACATAGGTAAGTATGTGTGAATGTAGGTGTGCATGTATGTAATAAAGTTGTACTTTCAAGGTGTGTGAGTTCTGTTTTTATTTGGGTATTTTTTTTGTAGTAGTACTACAGGTACCAGCGGGCCCATTTTTCCACCGCATGCTGGTACTTGTGGTTCTCCAAGTACCAGCTTGCGGGGAGGCTTGCTGGGACTTGTAGTACTGCTACAAAAAAACAATATTTTATTTTTTTCACAAGGCTATCAGCCCCCCATCCACAGCCCTTGGATGGGGGGGACAGCCTCGGGCTTCACCCCTGGCCCTTGGGTGGCTTGAGGGGGGGGACCACTTGATTTAAGGGGTTCCCACTCCTCCAGGGTACCCCGGCCAGGGGTGACTAGTTAGTAATTTAATGCCAGGGCCGCAGGGACCTATATAAAAGTGTCCCCTGGCTGTGGCATTATCTCTCTGACTAGTGGAGCCCGGTGCTGGTTCCAAAAATACGGGGGACTCCTACGCTTTTTGTCCCCCATATTTTTGGCACCAGGACCAGGCGCAGAGCCCGGTGCTGGTTGTTAAAATATGGGGGGATCCCACGCAATTTTTTTCTTGATTTTTAACACTTACATTTTTTTTAAAAAAAGGTGCACAATGAAGCCCTGCACGGATCTCACAGAATCGGCCGGGATTCCTTGTGTTTTGTCAGGCAGTGTTTTACTCATCACTCCCGTAAAACACTGCCTGACATTACGAATCACATCAACATCGGAAAAAACGAATGTGGAAAACTCGGCAGCTTAGTAACTGACCGTATCAGGATTCAAAAAGTTGCAGTAAAATGCACCCGATACCATTCGAGTTCAAACACCCTTAAAAACGGCTAAAACACGAATATTAGTAAATTTTGGCCCTAGTCTGCTGCTATGTCTGGGCCTATTTTCATGGGAAGGCCTAGAGCTGCAGCAGTTGTTAATCTAGCCCTGACTGCATCCAAGTCCTCACTGCGACCGCTGTCGGTAATCTAACTTTGCATGTGCACAGTGTGACTCTGACGCAAGCGTGTTCAAAACAAATAACAAAATCGCTCAAACTTTGGCATTGCATCCCCTCTAAATCAGGCCCATGTAATGACTTATTTCTTTTTTTTGAATGAGGTATCAATAAACAGTGTTTTATTAGAAAATTAGGAAAATAAACTTAATTGAGATTGTGACAAAAAAAGCAGCTGTACTGTGTGCAGAAGCCTTGTCCTGAAATGGTGCATAAGCCAAAGTAATTTAACAAAAAAGACAATGAAAGTCCTAAATAATAACTTGTATCACCAAGTGATATGCTGCTATTCAACAGCCAAGACTTTATTTCCTGATTAATTCATGTTATTAAAATAAATAAATAAATAAATAAAATCCTTGGCTCTAATTTAATTTGCTTTGAAATGGTTCACTTTGAAGAGTACAGTATTAATTACACTGATACATGTCAGGGGCACTTTCAAGATCTTTTTGGTTTTTAGATTTTAAAGAATGAAGACTTTTTTACTAGCTGCAGTCAGTGTGACATCAAATAGAGAGCACGGCAGTGTACAATGACCTCACACACATTGCCTAATCTCACTTCTACAGACTTGGCTGAGTGTCTTTCATTTCACATGTGTTAAAGAAACACTGTAGTGATGAGTGCATGTCAAAGCACATGAGGTATTTATTTCATCCAGTATAAAGGTGCACTGGTCTATTTGGGATGCAATTACATTGTCGGCATTCGGGATCCCAACGGTCAGGATACCGACGCCAGCATCCCGACCACTGACAATGCCTATTGCCGGAATCCCAGCTAACAGGGGCTACTTCCACTCATGGGTGTCCACAACACCCATAGAGTGGGAATAGAACCTGTGGCGAGCACAGCAAGCCACCGAGCCCGCAGCGTGGCCAGTGCAGCGAGCCTGCAAGGGGCTTCGTTGCGCCTGCCCCCTGACGGCATTCTGGCATCCGGGATCCCAGCGTCGGTATATTGACCGCCGGGATCCTGGCCGCCGGCATACCGTACTCACCGCATCTATTTACTGAGTGATCTGGCGCACTGTGGGCTTGATTCATTTCTGTCATTAAAGCAACTGGGCTAAACCATTGTGCACTGCAGGTGGGGCTGATGTAACATGTGCAGAGAGAGTTAGATTTGGGTGGGGTGTGTTCAAACTGAAATCTAAATTGCAGTGTAAGAATAGAGCTTTCTAACATTTGTGGGCTACATGCAAAAGCAGCCAGTATTTACCGTACACAGTAAAAAATATATTTGCTCCCCTTTGAATGGCAACATAGTTTATTCCAGATCCAAACCTACGTGCTTTCTTTGTTTCACTTATACATATGAATTAGGCCCTGTGCCCATTGAACAACTAGTTTGATCAAGTTATTCAATCGGTTCTCTCAAGGCAGAGGGTAAACTTTGAGAGAATCCCCTTTTTTTAAAGCTCACCCCTACAAATTGGCTTTCTTTTCCTACTTTGATGTCCTTTTTGAATAGCAACACTTTATATCACCACAGACACAGCCCAGAGCTATAACGCAGGAGCAACTGTACCCCCTCACCGTATTTACTGAATTGTGTCTAAAGTGTGAATGTGGCTAGCATGTGGGTGCAAGTTGAAGTGAAGAAATCTAAGTAAGCTGTCTTGGGGGGAAGGGGGGTGGGGGGCGTGTACGGGTGATGTGACTAGCCACCAGATAGGGTGTAGCCAGGACAGAATTTAACATACTTACCTACTCTCCCGGAAGTCCCCCAGAAGAGTAGATAGATTAATGGAATGGTAAGGATATGGAGTTAATACCAGGAATAGCTGCTCCGTATGGAGGGGTAAGGACCAAAATGATGTGCATTGCATTGTTTTCTCACCTCCTGTTTCCCACGAACCAGCGATTTGCCTACCGTGCAATTTGCACTCTGTTTGGTCTACTTGCCTCTGTAGTGAAATGGGCCAGATGAGGAGCATAATTCCGCAAATTATGAGTCCATGGTGAGGAGGGTGAATATTTATACTTTTCTCCCAAAAGGAGTCCGCTCCATCTCCCCTACAGGAGAAGCCAGGGGGGAGAAGCCAAATGTTGATAATAATGCTTTGTAGCTTCTCCACAGCAGCACAGGGGAGCGGTATTGATCCATATCGAAAGCTTGCAAACAAAGTATTGATGTTTTGTTATTACAAGTGGGGGCCTATTTATCATAAACAGCACCTTTGTGGCAATATGCAACATATTTAAGGGAAAATATCCCTTGCTGCAACAATGTATCAATAAAACATCAATGGGACAGCTCATCGTTACTCAGCAGCCTCCTTGGTACTGGCCTGGCATATGCTGGCGCTATATAAGTAATAGTATATAATGCTAATAATAAGGGTTTTGACGCTTGGGAAAGTCATCTATGAGGCACTTTATCGTCATGTGAATGGGAGTCTTATTAGCACATGAGAACATGTATTTAGAAAACGTTAGGTACAAAAATGGAAGCTGAAGTAGATTTTTTTCTTCTCACTAAACATCTACCTTTGTTATTTATCATAATATTTAGGGGTGTGGTATATTATGTTGACATTCAGAATTTTGACAGCAAAGTGTCAATAGAATATGAATGTCAACATTTAATACGTCAACATTCACAATGTTGACACCTCCAGAATGTTGACATTATGAAAGTTGACATAATCAGGGCTGCTATCAGGTGGGTACAGCTGGGGCTAATATACTGGGCCCGGGCTCAGAGGGGGGCCCGCAGCTCCGATGACCCCCCTGCGAATGGCTTCTTCACATGCAGATGTGACCAATTAAGGGTTGATGTATCAAGAATAGAAAAGAGTGGAGAAGTTGTCCTTAGCAACCAATGAGAATCTACCTATCATTTAACAGAATGTACTTGAAAAATGCTTCCTTCATGCTAAGAAGCAGTTTGATGATAGGATCATAAACACTGTGTGCCTCCTGCTGTATGACACTGATAAGTGGAAGCCGAAAAATCGGATTCAGATGGGATCACGGGAATAGCATTCTCCAGGCACCCCTGTCATAGCAGGCATCAGTCAGGATTTAGGAATGAGACCACTTGTCTTGATTCTCTCCTCACCCCTGCTTAATACTCCATTATACCTCCAGTGTTTGCCATACTGATGCTTCCTGAGTTATGGCATGGAGGGGTTTCCTATGTGTGCCTCTTATCCATCCCTCCCTAAGTGTGCATCTGCCTCTCTGCGTTTGTCAAAAACATCCCCAATTGTGCTTCTGCCCCTCCCTTAAGTGTGCCTCTGACCCCCTCACTCTCCATTGATCCCTCATCCAAATGTGTGCTTTTGATGTCTCTCAAAATGTGTGCTTCTAACCCCATTCCAAATATGTCTCTGGCCCCCCCCTCCAAAGGTATGCCTCTGACCCCCTTATCTAAAGGTGTGTCTCTGTTCCCCCCACCCTCCTCAGGTGTGCCTCTGGCACCCTTCTCCAAATGTGTGCCTCTGCTCACTGACTCCAAAGTTGTGCCTCTGATACCCCCTCCAAAGGTGTGCCGCTGACCCAACCCTCCAAAGGTTTGCCGATGATCCCACCTTCCAAAGGTGTTCCTTTCATCCCCCTCCAATTGTGTGCTTCTGACTCTCACTCCAAAGGTGTGCCTGTGACCCCCCCCCCTCCCACCTTCAAAACTGTGCCTCTAAACCTCTCTTTCAAAGGTGTGCCTCTTACCCCTTCCATCCTTAAAGGTGCCTCTGCCCTCTCTCCCAAAGTGTGCCTTTAACTTTCCCTACTTTACCCATCACTGACCCTGTCGGCTCTATCCCTAACTGTGACTTTGACTCCACTCCCCATGGCTGGTGTCTGCCAATCAAAATTAGCGTGGACTGTGTCAACATTCTGAATGCTGACATAACTGCATACTGTTTTAAGACACTAAAATGAATAGTTTGGAAAACGTTAGTATTTTGTAGACCGTAATATTCACTTTTTCATTACAGGTGGTGCAAACTTGGTGTCTTGTGGAGGATCTGGCTATGTTCGATTTTGGAATATATTTAAAAACCAATTAATGTCAGAGTTTGTAGCTCATGAAGGGGCAAGTTTTATAGTTATGACCATTGACAAAACAAACAACTATCTCATAACAGGAGATCTTGATGGATGGATAAAAATTTGGAACATACAGGTAATATAAATCTGATACTACAGAAAAGCATAGAGCTATAACTTTTTTATACAAATAATCAAATACTGGATGTCATTTATGAACCAGATAAAATACAGAGACGCAGTAAAAAAACAACATGTTTTTCTTCTATTTTGGTTGAGTGTGTGTATTTTTCTTTTTGCCGACGCGCACATAGGTTTGTGTGTAGCAAGGAAGTGTTGAATGCAAGGTGAGCAGGTTTTTTGAGTATGTTGGAATGGCCCTCCACAGGATTCCAGGGAGAATGCAAGGATAGTCACTGTAAGGAGCAGAGCACGTCCACTTGTGGAGGCTTGTACAGTTAATGGATGTCAGTAGAGCACTTTAAACTTTGGACTTTTAAACTACTTGTAGCCGACTCCGCCTTGTAACCCTTGCCAATAACACCTTAAATGTAATCAACTGAAAATCTTTAGAACTTTAATGTTACAAATAAAAACACATATTGTAATTGATGTTAAATAGGCCATTAATCTCATTAATAACATAAGCCATAAAAATCTTTGTAGGCGAGGGAAAAGGGGTCAGGCAGGTCAATATACTAATTAGATGGAATAGAAGACTGCAACTGCAAGAGCCTTAAACGTCAAAGAGGAGTGTAATCACCACTCTCCTTCCAAAAAAGTGTGCAGCTAAACGCAAGACTTCTTTCATAACCATATCTAGGTCAACCAGCACGGGCGCCCCTCCAGGGGTGTGTCCTTTCCCCCTTCCTCTTCTCTCTTGATACCAATGACTGCATCTCCAGGAACAAGTCGGTGAAACTCTTAAATTTGCGGACGACACCACGCTAATTGGCCTGATCACGGATGGAGAGGAGACTGCTTACTGGAATGAGGTAGATCGGCTGGTCAACTGGTGCAGCGCTAACAATCTACAGTTAAATACATCAAAGATGGTTGAGATGATCATAGACTTCAGGAAGCATCCCCGTACACTCACCCCACTAACAGTTGCGGGCAGTGCAGTAGTGGTAGTTGAATCCTTTAGATTTTTAGGCTCCACGATTGCTAGGGATCTGAAGTGGAAGGCCAACTTCGACGGCATTGTTGGGAAAGCCCAGCAGAGGCTGTACTTCTTACGCCAGGCATGTCCAAACTGCGGCCCTCCAGCTGTTGAGAAACTACACATCCCAGCATGCCCTGACACAGCTTTAGCATTCTCTGACAGCAAAACTGTGTCAAGGCATGCTGGTATATGTAGTTTCACAGCAGCTGGAGGGCCGCAGTTTGGACATGCCTGTCTTACGCCAACTTAGGAAGTTCAAACTGATGCAGGAACTCCTGGGGCTCTTCTACTCAGCTATTATCCAGTCTGTTATCTGCATCTCGATAATAGTGTGGTTTGGCTCAGCCTCAACTCATGACAGGAACAGACTACTGTGAATAGTGGGGGCAGCGGAAAAAATCATAGGGACAAATCTCCCGGCGATTGAGAATATATATTGGGCAAGGGTTACTAAGCTGGTGTAAAGGATCATCGGTGATCACTCCCACCCTGATCACGACATGTTCAGAAGACTGCAATCAGGGAGGTGGTACGGCTCGCAACTGGTGAGAACCGCCAGACACAGGAACATTTTTTCCCCCCAAGCAACTACCCTAATAAATTAGATGGGGACCTAGCCCATTCCATTTGCAATTCAACCTGGCACATGTATCTACGAACCTATCATGCTGCTCTACCCCATGTTTGTTTGGTCTTGTTATGTATGTATACTGTCTTAGAGCGGTGGCTATCGGAAACAAATTCCTTGTGTATTGTGCACTGATATACTTGGCAATAAAGTGATTCTGATTCTATTTCTGATATACGGTAAGACCCATCTGGTGAGATGGAGTCACTGGCCTCTTGGGATTTCGTTACTGGCTGCTGGGATCCTGGCGGTCAGCATACCGACCCCGGGATCCCGGCAGCAGAATGCCGGCAGGGGGATGTTCGAGGTCAACCAAGCCCTTTGTGGGCTCGGTGTCTCGCTGCGCTCACCACAGGTTCTATTCCCACTCTATGGTTGTTGTGGACAGTGACACCCACAAGTGGGAATAGACCCTGTGGGTCGGCATTCTGTCGGCTGGCATTTTGAGCATTCAAGATTCTGGCATCGGCATGCTGACCACCGGGATCCCGAGTGCCGGTCACATGACAGCATCCCCCCTCTGCCACCACACGGCGAGGTATATGTACAGAGCCTTGGAGAGAGATAAAGTGGACAAAGATTAAAATACAAGACAATCAGCTCCTAACTGCCATGTCACAGGCTGAGTTTGAAAAATAACAGTTAGGAGCTGCTTGGCTGGTACTTTATCTTCTTTGTCTTCACTCTCGTGCGCAGCACATTTTATTATGGGGTGCACCGTGGGAGGAGTGTGTCTAGCACCGCCTTTTGGGCGTGTCTAGCACCATCTATTGATGGTCAACGCATAAAAAATATCCACCTTTGTACCAACCCTAATAAAGCAGATATTGTCAGATGTTGTGGTGTGCACCAAACAAGCACTCCTGATGGCACTCATGCAATTACACTGCTCCTCCACAGCCTGGTCTGGCTCCCCCTCTCTTTCCCATGCAAGCTGCAGCAGCTTACTTACAAGTCAGTCACTCACTGACACTGACAGTCACAGACTAGTTACTGCTGCTGCTGGAAAAACAAGTGACCTGTCAATGCTGCTGCCGGCCGTCTGCCAATATTGAATTTGTCTTCCTAAGAGGAACGCTGGCTGCATGCTGCTCCTCATCAGTGGCTGGCGTTGGCATTGCATAGAAGGAGAGAGGTGGGCGTGTGACGGATGGGCTTGTGATCAGCATGACGTAATCACATCACATCACACTGTTTTTGTACATGGAGGTGGAGCTGGGAATTTGAAAGCCGGTGGCAGTGGCACCCTTGATTAACCCAGGCGTCCGGTCAGTAATGCAGTCCTGCAGGGTGCAGCGCAGAGGGGACAGTAATCAGCCTGCACGGCAATCGCTGCATCAGGCATGTGAGATCAGGGTGCCAGACATTAGGGGGTGCCTGTGCGCACCAGGCACCCCCCCCTGCGCACACCTATGTTTGTCTTTCTATCTCTCCAAGGTCTAGTACATAGAGATCTGCAATAGAAAAAAAAGGGGAGAGAAGGAGAGTCGTCAGCAGCAAAGAGGCATGAGTCACAGACCACCAAACATATACATACCCCCAGGTCAGCCATCAGGGAAAGTCTGCCGGGACCACTAGGGGGCCCGCATGGCAGTGGTGTGTATTGGAGCGCACTGCACACTGCCACTGAAGGACAGCGCCAGTGGCATTTTGAATTTGGAGCCAGTCGTGAGCCAATTGGACCTCGCTGATGAGCAACCAATCAGGAGCAACTCCTGCTTGGCTGCTGGTCTGCGAGTGCCTATATGCAAAGGGAGCAGAAGGTGAGGGTGAGTTGGAGGTGGGGGGCCCTGCCTATTCTGGCAGTCTCTGGCCCCACAATTTCTGATGGCAGCCCTGTGTACCCCATGATGCCTAGTTCCACCTTCTACTAAAGTCAATCAATGCAGTGTCATACCGCAGTTTTTCTCTCATGCCTAACAAACCAGCTCAGCTTCAGTGATTAACCCTCATTCAGTCCTATAGCCCTTTCAAGCTGCACAATTTCCCGGGTTGCTGCGCGTTTACATGCAATAACCCGGGATATTTATGGCAGCGTGAAAAGGGGATTACTAAGGACACATATATTGTCATACACAAATACCATAATATAAAAAGCTTGATTTTTAAAGTTAAATAAAAGCATATTTGATGTGCCCTTGCTTTCAGGTATTCTTTAAGATCTAAGTAAGAATATGATAAGAAGTATTTATTGCAGTAATCCAAGGTGACAGTAGACATAGTGACATCTTCACTTTTCCTGACATTTCTGTCACAGAGCACAAGCCTGCATAATGTTGTGAAAAGTGTCTGTGCAGATGAACATCAAAAAGCCCAATACAGGCAGTCTCCAGGGCAAGCGTCCAGCAGATAGACAGGCGGATTTGCCTATTAGAAAAGTGCCTGACCTCTGCAATAATGTATTTCTTGTGCATATATAACCCTCATTGATAATGAAATCACTAATCATGCGTTGCACGCATCTAAGCCTTGTACACATGTGTCGTTTGTATGTGGAGGGAGGAAAGCACTTTTGGTTTACAGTATATTAACTTTTGTAATCACTAGTATTCAAATGCCTTTTTAATCTATACATATAATAAAACTGTAAGGGTTTTGTCTGTACATAGCGATTTTTTTGAGAAATGTACTTCTAGGGACTGTTTTTGAATATAGATGGGAATAAAATAATAATTCTTGTCTATTTGTCTGACTGTTCCATCATCATGCAAAAACTGCTGGATGAATTTGGATGGCATTTTTACTATTGTATAGCTTAGTGACCAAGAAAGAAACTGAGGTGTATACTGTATGATCTCAATGTGACATCAGGGAGAGAAGCAATGAAAATGTAGGTCTGAATTTAGACAAAGTGAAAAATGTAGAAAATCCTCTCTTCCTGACTGTCATGAACAGATGATCCAGTGATAGGCTGGAGTGGAGTGTTAGCCATTGGACCTCCTTTTTTTGTACGCACTCCTGTACACAAATCAGTTATTCATGCTGTGAGAAGAGGGATTTTTTCAGATTTCCTATTGGGTCTAGTTCTGACCTTTGTTGCTGATACGGACCTTGGATTATCTAGTGTGAAGAGGGATTTTCTACATTTTTCATTTTGTCTAAATTCAGACCTGCGTTTGGTGACGTTTACTGTGGATCACCTATTGAAGTGGAAAGTGCCTCTAAAATCACTATGGTCTGAGTAATACAACTGACCACACCAGCTCTGAGCAATCCTTATCTAAATTCTAGAGGTGGCAAATAGCCTCTAAAATCACTATGGTCTGAGTAATACAACTGACCATATTGAATCCGAGCATTTTATATTTTAATTTTAGATTCAGCTATACGTAATATATTGGTCCTCTACGAATCCAATTAAAATCTGGTAGTTCCCCTTGTGAATCCCAGCATGTTAAGTTTTTAGACATTATTTTATCCCCTGAAGAAGTCCATCAGGACGAAACGTGTAGGGTTCATCGATTATTGTACACTATCCTTTTGCTTTGAGTATCCTCCTTTGAGCTCACACCGTTAAGGTGAGGAGGCTATTTCCCCATGCCATCTAAGCAATTCGGTGTGTGTCCAATTGATTGTTTATTTTATAAGTCATGATGTTATACAAAATCATGTATTAACATTTTTTTCATCAAAGCTCTATTATTAATTTGTTGTACCTTTTGTCTGGTGAATATTTTTCTCTGGTGAGTGGGTTTCTCTGTAGGCCCCAATTGGGAAGTTACTAAGAGGAACAGAATCCAAGAGAACCGTCGATCACGATTTGTGAAGTGAATAATATTCACTCAATCTATATGTTATAGCGCACTCTGTTTTTTATTGTGTTCATCTATTTCTAAGTTCCCACTAACAGGGGGACTTTCAGTAGTGCTGCTTACCCTTAGCGCAGGAAAGGTATTTCTTCTTTTTTGCTTTTCATATATATATATATATATATATATATATATATAAAATCTATTTCGCATGAAATTCCGGCTATATATCAATCACTAATCAGACAGGTTATCTTGAACCATGAAGTTTATCTTGAACCATGTTCGGTTTACACATCAATCCAGTAGAGGCGCACCAAGACAAATACTACACGCTATGGCTATGCATGATGCAGGTTGATATAGTCACTGGGCAAACGCTCAGGACTGCAGGTGTAGATCTGAGGACCAGCTGCTTCTCCCATGGGCCGCAAGCATTTTTTTGTGTTAATCCCTGAAGGTAAAACAGCTGACATTGTTTAAAAATAAATGTTGTGATCAATGTGTACAATATAAAATATACATAATAAAATGCAAATGGGTTACATGTTTAAAACACATTAGATATGTACATATATTAAGCTGTGTCAGACATGCTGTAATGGAGAAAAGAAGCACAGAACAGAAGTAAAAGTAAAAATGCAAATGTCTACTGTTTTATTTGGTATGATTGTTTTCCACATGA
Source organism: Pseudophryne corroboree (assembly GCF_028390025.1). Taxonomy (NCBI): domain Eukaryota; kingdom Metazoa; phylum Chordata; class Amphibia; order Anura; family Myobatrachidae; genus Pseudophryne; species Pseudophryne corroboree. Next base: position 290,375,174 of record NC_086447.1, on the reverse strand, counting down.
ATGTTACATGCAATTAAGTTGCCTTTAGAACAAATGTAAATGCTTGAATTTAGTAGACAAGTAGACTTGCAATGGGATGTGGCTGGTGCTTTTCATTTGAGAACACGTTCTTTGTAATCTTGCACTAAATTTCTTTAATCTTTTCTGTAATGTGTTTGGGGTCTGACGGGTTATGAAGTGTTTGTTACACTGACTGATACTTTATTTTCTAATCACAGCTGACCTTGTAATTCAGAGAAATGTAAGGAAAAAATGTACATGAACTCCTGCTTTGTACTTCTTACATGCCCCTGGTGTAAGTCACTTAAGCCCATGGAGAGTGATAAATAGCACAATGATAAAATACCAACCAATCAGCTACTAACTTCCATGTTACAGGCTAGTTGGTTGGTACTTTATCACCATGCTATTTATCACTTTCTAAGGCTTGATAAATCTGGGCCTTAGTGGTCTATTCATGAAGCAGTGAAAAGAGTGGAGAAGTGAGCCTGTGGAGAAGTTGCCCATGGCATGCCATCAGCTGCTCCATACAATTGTATAAAATGCAAATTAAAGTGTTACTTTAATGTTGATTGGTTGCTATGGGCAGCTTCTCTACTGGCTCACTTCTCCACACTTTTCAATGCTTCATGAATAGACCCCTTAGTGCTTATGGTCTGGTGCCATCAACTGACCATACCCATTTTCCAGCTCTTTCTTTTCCTTATAAGTAAATAATCCTCATGCCCTCTTTATTTTATGCAAACTACATGTGGTTTATGAAGGACACTTTCTAGAAAAGTCAACCATAAACATTTTCTACACACAAGTAGAAATGAACAACATATTCCTCAAGTCCTCTCTATACGTTGCTGTGCAAAAGCAGAGCTACAAATTATAATCATTCCTCTTTTTTGGAGAGAATAAAGACAATGTGATTCTCTCAAAGTCATGTAGAAAGATGGCATGCCAACACATTGTGGATCTACGTACAGCTCTCTGTGCAAGCCTCCGCAAAGGAGGAACTCACGATCAAATCATTTTGCCATAGACAGGGGAGAACCACATAGCTCCCCTCCATCGATGGTATAGAACTATCAATTTTTTTTTCTATGAGTGCCGACACACAGCGCATAGCTCCTGCCCTGACACCTGTGAAGCTCCTCCCACTGACTGTGATTGACCTGCAGGCAAGTCAGTTAAAGGACTGGGATGACATCAGTGTGTGAATTAATCAATGGTCCTTCATAGCATAGTATGTTACCATCGGTGGCCACGTACTACTTTACCCAACTAGTAGCCATCGATGGAGAGCACACCGATGGCCAACCCTAGTTTGTGGGATTTCTGTGCTGTTGTATTTTTATCTCTACTGTATTTGTGGCCAATTTTTAGATTTTCATGAGTAGTGCAGGGAGTACAGCAATGCCAGAAGAGCAGAGTGGGGGCCTCTTCTGGGACTATTTGGGCTTTCTCTGCATGAGACAGACCCCTGGATGCTCTGAAGAGTAAAGCGGCAGCCTGACAGGCTGGAGATGCCTCACAAGGCCTTCCCCCATCTTGTGCTATGAGGGGATGGCACGGCTAAATGGGCGGTGTGGGAAGTGTAATACTGTGCCTGCATCATTGTGGTCCCACCCCCACAATTACTGGCATTGTGAAATACTAGCATCACAACACTTGTATGCCCATGGTATAGCAATTATACTCTAATTATACAATAATATGCTCTAAATATACAATAATGCTCTAAATAAAGTAAATATACACTTATTAGATAATAAATATGCTAAGCCTTGAGATAATGATATGTGACAAATGTATAATTCACCATAAAAAAACAAACAAAAATTATGCAGGCAAAGATATGGAGGAAGTTGGCACCTGAGACTAGGATAACGTCCTGATTAGGGGGTCTATTTATCAAAATTGCTATCTCTTGACATATGCCCAGCCCTCCTGTTATATATATGTAGCCACTCTCAGTGCACAGGTGTTAGACACTAGTTTCTTACTAAGGGGTATATTCATCATGAAAAAATTGTGAAAATGAGAATTTTCAGTTTTCAGTTCTCACCCTCTCATTACACAATGTTTTCAGTATTCATCATGCCTCCCATATAATAATATCACTGCTATTTTGTTGAAGCAGCTTTTCGGAAAAGAGACATTTTTCTCCCTGCCGCTGAGGTGTCCATGAAGACTTCCTCACACCACTGCACATGCGCTTTTTACATTTCATTCACCGCAGGCATCTGTACCCCCCAATAACCCGGCAGCTAATAGTTAAATTCAATAGACACCCGCATCCATAATGACAGAGCCCACCGCCTGCTGCCCCCATTGTATGACACCCCCAGCGCCCCCCTGCATCCTTACCCATGATGTGCGGCGCTGTGAAGTCTGCTGCTGCCGCGGCCCCCTGCTGGGACTTTCAGTTCTGTGTCTACCAGATTGCGCTGCGGCCGTGGCCCCCCTCCTGCACAAGCTGCCATGTAAACAGCAGCTTGTTAAGAGATTCAGGGCTTTTCGCCATCTCAGGATGGCGAACAGTTTCACACTCAAACTCCGGAAAAATGCTTTTACAGAGTTTGATGAATGTCACAATTTCTACATCCCCTCGGGAATGTAGAAATTGTGACTTTTAAAGGATAATGAATATGCCCCCATATGTTTCCTCATACACAGGATGACCATTTCTCATTTAGCAGTGTTCTGTCTTGATCCTAACATTCATTCTTCAGTGAGCCCTTCATAACACTGGTCACGCACTGTGACATTATCGTGCAGTGCCTGGCTTCTGTCACTGAGGATAAGCCGGCAGTGCAGCCAGAGTCTGCAGGGGCAGCCCAGCATCTCTGCCATGCTTAGCAGAGCACCTGTAAATAGACGTTGTGCATGCACACAGGAATCTATTCTCAGGAGAATGAGGCACTTGGGGCAATGCCCATAGTAGTACTGCCCCTAACAAAATTCCCAATAGTGGAAGCGCCCCTTACACAAATGCCCAATAGTAGTAGTGCCCATTACACAATGGACATTTGTAATAGAGCCCATTACACATGCCCATTTGTAGTAGTGCCCCTTACACAATGCCCAATAGTGGTGGTGCCCCTTACACAATGTTCAGTAGTAGTAGTGCCCCCTACACATGCCCATTTGTAACAGTGCCCCCTACATATGCCCGTTTGTAGCAGTGGCCCTTACACTTGCCCATTTGTAGCAGAGTGCCTTATACACATGCCCACAGTCCCAAGTATACAGCACAATACTTTCTTTAGCCCTGTTCCAGCGCTGCCTGCCAGCCGAAGCTCCTTGCGCTATGTAGTATGTAAGAGACGTTATGATGTTGTGGGGTGTGGTATGAGTTGCCTGCGGCCAGCATACCGGCGCCGGGATCCCGACCGCTGGCTTGCCAACAGCGGGGCGAGCGCAAATGAGCCCCTTGCGGGCTCGCCACGCTGCGGGCATGGTGGGGCACTACGCGCGCCATGTTATCTATTCTCCCTCCAGGGGGGTCATGGACCCCCAAGAGGGAGAAAAGGTCTCGGTGTGCCGGTTGTCGGGATTCCGGAGCCGGTATACTGTGCGCCGAGATCCCAAAAACCGGTATACTGAATACCACCCAATGTCGTGATGTCTCTACCTTCACACACTGCGGGATCTCCATACAGTATCCAGTGTATAAAAAGACCAATGTAAACATTAATGCCCAGGATCATTACTAGGTTATTCTACCGCTCCCCCAGACTCACGCACTTGCTCCAATGTTCTGCAGAGTGGTAGATTGTGGACTGCATTTGGAAACCCCCTCTAGAAATCCTGCATTTGCTACTGGGTATGATGTAGAATATTGGCAATTTAAAGTTCAGCGCAGTCTTATAAATGCAGGTTTATGAATTCAGCACTGCAGTCAGTATGTGTTTTGTGATTGATCTTTTTTTTACATTTTTGCTACAGGAGTACTGCATTCATTACAGCGAAAACAAGAGTTTTGACGTCCCTCCTATAGTTGCATCATTCCAGACTCACGCTGATTGTGTCACACACGTAGAAACCTGCGCACACAGCTGTGGTCTCCTGATCATTTCCTGTTCTGCAGACTGCAGTATATGTGTCAGTGATGTACTTGGGAATCTAATTGGAGTATTTGGACAGGTGAACACTTCTTTATCTCTTTTCTGAAATTTGAACGTGCTAAATGCTGTTTAGATGACTTACATTGACACATTAGTAATCAGCATAAAAAGCCATTCAAGTGGTTATAGGTGTAACTAAAGCCCAGTGAAACTTAACCTTTTTAGTTGGGTTGTAAATGAAAGGTTGCAAAAGGACATGTAATCATAAATAAAGTTTTTGACCTTACAATATATTCATTCTTCTTATGAGTTAAAAATTGGATATTTAAAAGAAAATATAGACAAAATTATAATATTTATAATTAAATTGCTGTGGGGTTCAGGATAGTTGGGGTAATTTCTAAAGCTAAGGTTGATTCTTGCACCAGACTAATGAATACTGAAAATATCAAATAAGAACCAGCTAGAAAGAATCCTGGAAGGAAATCCTATATACAGTATGATTTATTTAAGCTGGAGGTGCTCCTAGAATTATGAAGAAACTTCACATGAATATACTTTTTTGGGGGGACTAGCCCCGTAGAGAATTCCTTTTTGGAGCACTCTTTTGAATAAATTTAGAAAAAATATTATGTAAAGATATGATGTATATGATTAAAACGTAACCTTTATTTCTTATCAGTATAATATAGATAAGGAAGAAAAAAGTTATTTGTTATAATACAGAGATATATATTTTTTTCTTCCTATTTAGGGTCAAATACTTTCAGAGATTATAAATCCTAACAACACATAAATAAAATATCCTCCCTAAAAAGGGGGGGGGGGGGGGGAAATAGGACTAGTGGCTTGGTGTTTGATGGAACTCTAAAAGGAAATAATAGCTGGACTATTAGGAACTTAATCCTGTACACATACACATAGATGTTGATGGTTGCTGCTTATGATAATTGTTATAATCGATATTATCAAATTCTTCCTTGTTTCATATAAATAGGTCCTACAATTAGAACAAATACAATAGGGAATGTCAGACAGTCACTTTCTCTTATCCCTGAAGTGCTCCTTCAAAGCTGTTACATTTAGCATGAATTTTCCTATGCAACAGTATGTAGTGATATTGTTACATTTATGATTATATCTCTTCAGTAGCAGTATATGGCAACATTATTGGTAAGCATTTAACCATAACCCATATATTAAATTGTAATTTCATTGGTAATTGATAACCCACACATAAAACCTCTCGTTAGGTATGGATTCAACTGTTGCCTTTATCTAATCATGCATCAATTCATTTTAAGTCCTGCATTGTTAAAAAGATAATCTTTTTATAGCCCTTAGATCGATTCTAAACAGCTACAAGAATATACAAATGTGTCTATGCTACAATGAAATTAATCTGCATCCTCTAAAAAAGCATCAATTTTTTTTCTTCCAAAAAAGCATACAAAATATCAGTTCCATATCCACAGTGAAACAGATCTTATTTATGGAGTCTGTGCACAAACATTAACAGCATCAATGTTTCCATTATTTATAAATGACATACAGTTTGACATCAATAACAGTACATACAAGAATTTGTCTCAAACTATAAATGGACCTTTATTAAGGTTATAATTAATAAAGCCTATTGGCAGGGCCGAAACTAGGATTTTTGTCACCCGGGGCAAAACAGTAATCCGGCGCCCTCCCCCCCTACACACACACACGCACAGACAGCCAACCCACCACCATGTGTAACTGCGAAGGCTGACAATGCCATCAGCCAGTACCAGCTAACGGGCTATTTCCACTAATGGGTGTCCACGACACCCATAGAGCGGGAATAGAACCTGTGGCCAGCGCAGCGAAGCCCACAAGGGGCTTTTTTACACTCACCCCCTGACGGCATTCTTGCGGCCGGGATCCTGGCGTCGGTATGCTGACTGTGCACCGGCCACGTAACCCCAACCCATATATACTCCATAAGAGCAAAGTGCTGGTAGCTACTATATAGCTTCTTTTCTAGACATTTAGATGGACTCAGGGGGTCATTCCGACCCGTTCGCACGCTGCGGTTCATTGCAGCGATGCGAACGGGTCGGAACTGTGCGTGTGCGGCGGCCGCATTGTGCAGGCGCGTCACTGCCTGGTGACGACAGTCTCCGGGCAGCGACGCCACGTACGAAGAAAGCGGTCGCAGCGGCAACTGCAAGAAGATTGCCATGAGGAAGGCGTTTTGGGGCGTCAACTCACCGTTTTCCGGAAGTGAAGATCCGAACGCAGGTGTGTCCAGGCGTTTGGGGTGCGGATGTCTGATGTCAATTCCAGGACCTTCATCGCTGGATCGATCACACAGGGTAAGTAACTGCAGGGCTAGTCTTGTTTTACACAAAACTTTTTTAGCATAGCAGGGCTGCACAAGCGATCACAGCACTGCTATGCTAAAATTCACTCCCCCATAGGCGGCGTCTAGTTGATCGCACGGGCTGCAAAAAGTTGCTACGTGCGATCAACTCGGAATGACTCCCTTAGTTAGACATTTGGGCTACAGATGAAATTAAAAAGAAAATAATACCCCATACATTGATACATATGTAAAATCACACACATACATACTGTCACACATCTAAACACATACACGCACGCATACATTCACTCACATACATAGTCACACACCTGTATACATACATAGTCACACATACATACATACATACATACATATATACAGTGACACACAAGCACGCATACAGATATGTAGTGACACACCTATTCACATACAGTCACACACATGCACAACACATTCATACACACACATGTAGTAGTTGCACACACATACAGTGCCCCTTCACTGTGTCACACTCACTATTTAGGCTGTGCTGTGCTGCTGCTCTTCTCCCCTCCTCTCTTCGATGGTGCTGGCTGGCCTGTCACTGTGAGCACAGTGCCGTGTAACTCCGCCCCTTTTTCGGACCTTAGGCTGCAGTCATTCATTTTTCCAGCTCAGCAGTGCAATAGTGCACTGCTGCGGTGATCAAAGGCAGCAGGGGGGGCTGGGGTAACTTGTTCCCTGTGCCCCCTCTTAGGGCACAACAGGTAGCACACGAATGTCCACATAGAAGAAACTGAAAGTAAACTACAGCTCCCGCAGGAAGGGCTTCTGGGAGCTGTAGTTTATTTTCAGTTTCTTCACACGGCAGCCTTGTGCTGCTCCGACGAAGGGACCTGTGCGCATCGGGACTCGGAGGGGGTGTAAGCATTGCGGCGCCCCCTCCAATCCGACGCCCAGGTCACATGCCCCCCTAGCCCCCCCTTAGTTACCGCTCTGCTATTGGTCAAGGGAGTGTGTGGAAAAACATAAAAAAAGAATCATGAGAATTAGTACAGCTTGTATGGCAGATATTCCCATCTGTTGCCCTCCCTCATCATATGAGCGGAAGAAGAGTGAGAGTGGGAATACTGCTATGCTGATAGAAAAACAGACCCCAGTATCCCCCGTATCTCCATATTCGGTGTTAGAGAGGCCCTATTACCAAGCAAGGCTTCAATGCGCCGCGGAGACCGGAGGGACACTTGTGAAAAAAGAGAAGAATAAAAAGAAGAATGTAGTATATTGCCAGATCCTCGATCACAGCTGTTGTAATATAATAATGAAGTTCAAATTCTCTTCAATTTGAGTCGTTATGCTGGTGCAAATACATTAAATGCCAAGACACACTCTCTTAAAGAATAGTAATAATAAATGATGAAGAGGTAGATGAGCAGATTCTCTTTAGCTGCACTTGTAGTTTTAAGCAAAAAGGGCTGCTGCATAAAGGGGGAACAGGAGGGAAATATGGGAGAGAGAAAGAGAGAGAAGGGGAAAAAAAGACGTTTAATACCAGACCGCCGACCGCGGCTGTGCTGTCAGGTGCGTCCTCCCAGCTCTCATCACGATCCCATATCTGGCAGCTACATCCTCCTGATACCCGGAGAATATAGTAGTCACAGCAGCATTACTGGTCCAAGAGTCAGGTGTAAATTCACCGGCCCGAAAATACAGCGTCCTCCTGCAGAAAGGAGCTGTATGGAAATTTGGATAAACTCAGCTAGCAGCTGGACGTACGTTTCACCTACTGGGCTTGATCACCAGCCTGCCAGAATATCTCTGTGTCCACTATTTTAAGCGTCATAGGCCCACTCAGCTGTCAGTATTCAAATTTAATTAAAAGCAATACTAGGCTTCATAAAATTAGTAGCCGCTGAATTAGTAGGGTTTCAAATAATAATTATGATACAATGTGATTAATCAAATTCATAATATAATTAAAAAGGTGAATTGTGAAGAAATCATAAAAGTGTGCATTTAATACAGTATTAGTATACACAAAGAAAAAGACCCGTACACATAAGAGTGCACAAGTCCACTAATGAACAAATGAGTTGCTCGTACAAGAGATTTATATTAATTTGTAGTTTATCACTATTTTAAACTGAATTTACACCAAGATTTCAAAAATTCCCATGATAAATCAAAAGATAATAAAAATATATATATATATATATATAAAATTCCTTTAGAAACTAAACAAGTCAGCATAGTATATATGCAGGCCTTATATATCCCAGACAATTAGATGAGTCATTATTAATATGGTTCACTAAGAGCTTTAACTGAGATCTCCATAAAATGTCATATGTTACGGGCTGTGTATCCAAGCGCACAGCCGCGCATAATACACGCACACGTGTGCGCATGCGTACACAGCTTTTTAATGCATAACAGTGCAACAGATCTGCATAGTCTGAAACTAGTGATCTACACTGACATTGATCATAGAGATCCTGAATTGTAATCATTATAGGCTGCATATCCATATCATATCTGCACACATTGCTTATATGTACACGCATAAAGGACATGATCGTTCTTCATTCAAAAATATTTTTTATAATAAAATTAAAAAATAGAAAAATATAATAGAAAGGATTTTTTTAAATATAAATAAAAAATAATAAAACATCCACCAGGATGCTGTGTTGTTGGTCATAGTCATAATATCCATAGCCAATATATGTACTTTTGAGCTGGAAGAAAGAAAAGAAGAAAATAAGGGAAAGGAATAGGAGAACCTTCATCTGGAAAGGAGCCACATGCGGAAAATAGATAAACTCCCGCATGTTACCTATGATGCTGGAAAGTTAGGTGTATTATTGTTTGTTTTGTTTTGTGTGATGTTACTTCTGCATCAATTGACACTAGAGGGTGTAAATAATTAAAGTGACATGTGAGTATTTCAATGTAAAATTACATACTGTATAGTCACTTTATATCAATTACTTTTTATGTATATATGTATGCATTTAAAAATGCAGTTATATGCACATGCTAACATATACACCTGGATCCAGATTAGTGGACTTGTGCACTCTTATGTGTACGGGTCTTTTTCTTTGTGTATACTAATACTGTATTAAATGCACACTTTTATGATTTCTTCACAATTCACCTTTTTAATTATATTATGAATTTGATTAATCACATTGTATCATAATTATATTTGAAACCCTACTAATTCAGCGGCTACTAATTTTATGAAGCCTAGTATTGCTTTTAATTAAATTTGAATACTGACAGCTGAGTGGGCCTGTGACATTTAAAATAGTGGACACAGAGATATTCTGGCAGGATGGTGATCAAGCCCAGTAGGTGAAACGTACGTCCAGCTGCTAGCTGAGTTGCTCCAAATTTCCATACAGATCCTTTCTGCAGGAGGACGCTGTATTTTCGGGCCGTTGAATTTACACCTGACTCTTGGACCAGTAATGCTGCTGTGACTATTATATTCTCCGGGTATCAGGAGGACGTAGCTGCCAGATATGGGATCGTGATGAGAGCTGGGAGGACGCACCTGACAGCACAGCCGCGGTCGGCGGTCTGGTATTAAACGTCTTTTTTTCCCCTTCTCTCTCTTTCTCTCTCCCATATTTCCCTCCTGTTCCCCCTTTACGCAGCAGCTCTTTTTGCTTAAAACTACAAGTGCAGCTAAAGAGAATCTGCTCATCTACCTCTTCATCATTTATTATTACTATTCTTTAAGAGAGTGTGTCTTGGCATTTATGTATTTGCACCAGCATAACGACTCAAATTGAAGAGAATTTGAACTTCATTATTATATTACAACAGCTGTGATCGAGGATCTGGCAATATACTACATTCTTCATTTTATGCTTCTCTTTTTTCACAAGTGTCCCTCCGGTCTCCGCGGCGCATTGAAGCCTTGCAATGCACTTGGTAACAGGGCCTCTCTAACACCGAATACGGAGATACGGGGGATACTGGGGTCTGTTTTTCTATCAGCATAGCAGTATTCCCACTCTCACTCTTCTTCCGCTCATATGATGGGAATATCTGCCATACATGCTGTACTAATTCTCATTATTCTTTTTTTATGTTTTTCCACACACTCCCTTGACCAATAGACTTTATTAATTATAACCTTAATAAAGGTCCATTTATAGTTTGAGACAAATTCTTGTATGTACTGTTATTGATGTCAAACTGTATGTCATTTATAAATAATGGAAACATTGATGCTGTTAATGTTTGTGCACAGACTCCATAAATAAGATATGTTTCACTGTGGATATGGAATTGATATTTTGTATGCTTTTTTGGAAGAAAAAAAATGTATGCTTTTTTTTAGAGGATGCAGATTCATTTCATTGTAGCATAGACACATTTGTATATTCTTGTAGCTGTTTAGAATCAATCTAAGGGCTATAAAAAGATTATCTTTTTAACAATGCAGGACTTAAAATTAATTGATGCATGATTAGATAAAGGCAACAGTTGAATCCATACCTAACGAGAGGTTTTATGTGTGGGTTATCAATTACCAATGAAATGACAATTTAATATATGGGTTATGGTTAAATGCTTACCAATAATGTTGCCATATACTGCTACTGAAGAGATATAATCATAAATGTAACAATATCACTACATACTGTTGCATAGGAAAATTCATGCTAAATGTAATAGCTTTGAAGGAGCACTTCAGGGATAAGAGAAAGTGACTGTCTGACATTCCCTATTGTATTTGTTCTAATTGTAGGACCTATTTATATGAAACAAGGAAGAATTTGATAATATCGATTATAACAATTATCATAAGCAGCAACCATCAACATCTATGTGTATGTGTACAGGATTAAGTTCCTAATAGTCCAGCTATTATTTCCTTTTAGAATTCCATCAAACACCAAGCCACTAGTCCTATTTGCCCCCCCTTTTTAGGGAGGATATTTTATTTATGTGTTGTTAGGATTTATAATCTCTGAAAGTATTTGACCCTAAAAAGGAAGAAAAAAATATATATCTCTGTATTATAACAAATAACTTTTTTCTTTTTTATCTATATTATACTGATAAGAAATAAAGGTTACGTTTTAATCATATACATCATATCTTTACATAATATTTTTTCTAAATTTATTCAAAAGAGTGCTCCAAAAAGGAATTCTCTATGGGGCTAGTCCCCCAAAAAAAGTATAGTTGGGGTAATACAAGAACTTTCTATCAGGGGTGTATTAATGCCTGAGAGGTCCGTGTGCAGCCGCCCCCCCCCTAACCAATCCCTGTGTGACCACCTTCAAAACAGCATCAATTCTTCTAGGTACACTTGCACACAGTTTTTTAAGGAACTCAGCAGAGAGGTTGTTTCAAACATGTTGGAGAACTAACTACAGATCTTCTGTAGATATAGGCTTTTACTCAAATCCTTCTGTCCCAGACAGACTTGATGATGTTGAGATCAGGGCTCTGTGGGGGCCACATAATCACTTCCTGGACTCCTTGCTTTTCTTTATGCTGAAAATAGTTCTTAATGACATTAATTGTATATTTGGGGTCACTCTCCTGCTGCAGAATAAATTTGGAGCCAATCAGACGCCTCCCTAATAGTATTGCAAGGTTGGATAAGTACCTGGCTGTATTTATCAGCATTGAATCACAAAGTAACATATCTGAGACATATCTGATTTCTGCTCGCATTCAGGGGCGGATCTAGAGGCGGGCAAGCAGGGCAATCGCCCAGAGCAGTCACACCGCTGGCTCTGTCAATATGACAGTGCCTGCCCGCTCTCTCCCACCACCAGTGCCATATACAGGGCCAGCTTTCGACAACGCTTGGCCATTTTAAATGTGGTGAGGGCCATCAGCCAATCAGAGCTCGCGGTTTGGAAGCTGTGGCTCCTGATTGGCTGCCGGCCCATGAGCTGGTGCCATATTTAAATTGCTACCGGAGACCGGACTCAGTGACAGGGCAGGTAAGGCGTACGCTGTGCACTCCTGCCCCCAGATGTGGATGGCAGCGGAGGCAGCCCAGCAGCAACCCAGCCCAGCAGAAGTGCAGTGGCAGAGGATGAGGCCTGGGGTGGTGAGCACTGCTGGGGAGGCACATTATGTGTAACAGCTACTGTGAGCTTTATGTATGACTGGCACTATACAGGGGGCAGTATGTGTATCTGACACTATACAGGGGGCAGTATGTGTATCTGGCACTATACAGGGGGCAGTATGTGTAACTGGCACTATTCACGGGGCAGTATGTGTAACTGGCACTGCTGGAGCATTATGTGTATCTGGCAGTAATGTGGATATTATGTGTATCTGGTAGTACTGAAGACATTATATGTATCTGGCAGTACTGGGGGCAGTGATGTGGAGTAGGATATACAGGGGTCAGTGCTGTAGAGTAGGGTCTAGAGGGGTCAGGGATGTAGCGTAAGGTATAGAGGGGTCAGGGATGTAGTGTAAGTTATAGTGGTGTCAGGGATGTAGTGTAGGGTATAGAGGGGTCAGTTAAAATAATAATCCCAAGTACTTAGCACACCATTATTGAATTAAAATGCAAAATGCAGGAAAAAGTATGCAGTCTGGGTAAATAAAAAATAAAAAAAGATCAAAGATTCAATCTGACCTGCACCCTGGCTTGCACCACATATTGTTCTGCTCAAACTAAGATATGTTCTTTTTCTGGGGGGGGCCCAAAGGAAATTTAAGCCCTGGGCTCCGCTTGGTCTAGAATCGGCCCTGCTCGCACCCTAAGGAGGTCCAACAGATAATAGCCTATTGTAATTGTCATTGGCGGCTCACATTTAATTGAATTATCCCTATGACTGTATATTTTCTGTCCTTCAGTAAGAGAAATTTGCAGTGTGACAGTCATTTCTGCTGTTAGCAATATAAGCTAATGATGCAAACTGAAGTGAAGAGAGGGGCATACTGTCTCTTGCTGCGGAAACAATTTACATAGTTGGTACTAGGTTGTTTTTCCTTTTAATAAATAATTATGACCATGAGTACCTTATAAGTCTACAAGACAGTACATATACAGGAGTTTATTAGTATTTATTCATTAAAAAAAAGCTTTTTCATATCCTCATATAACACCAATTAATATATACCATTGTATGAGCCTTAGTCAATGTAAGAAGTGTTAAATAACTGCTTAACAAGTGTTAAAAATGATGGCATTGGCTTATATCCAGCTTCACTTGATCCCTTCTAGATCAAATCACATACGTAACCATTAACCGGGCATGCACATCGCTTTAACCCTTCACCAAGAGGATTAGGCTGCCGGGGACAGGGAGTAAACCTTCACTGAGGAGCAGCAATTTGACCAGGGCTCCCATAGCAACTCTGCCCTGATAAACACAGTACCTGTGGTACAACATTCTGGGCCAGATATAATAGCCCGCAATTTACAGAAGGTGGCGCAATTCAAGTGAGATATGGCCTAATTCAGACCTGATCGTAGCCATGCAAAAGTTTGTACGGCTACGATCAGCCACCCTGACATGCGGGGGGACGCATAGCACGGAGCTAGTCTGCCCCGCATGTCAGGCCCTGCACCCCCCCACACACAAGTACAAAAGCATCGCACAGCGGCGATGCTTTTATACTTCACTAGTAGCTCCCTACCTGCGCAGCTCCTGCGCGCTGGCAGGGAGCTACTTGTGGCATCCCGGGTCACAGCGGCTGCGTGCGGAAACGCCCGCTGTGCGGAAACGCACAGCAGCGATCAGGTCTGAATTAGCCCCTTAGTCACTAGCTTTAAAGTGGCAATTAGTTTAAAAGTAAAACCAATCTTTTGCTTTTAAACTAAAATACCATTTTAAATCTTGAGACTATTTTGCTTTAATTGTTCCAGCACCCCAAATTGTGGGCTGTTGTATTTTTCCCTCTGTATTACATCGATAAGCGGTGATACAAAAGGTTAATTACCACAACCTATACGCTATAATAATAAAACCCTACGTTTTGGAGGCAAAGTATAATCCAGTAGATCCCAAACTGGGTGCCTTGTACCCTGGGGTGCTGCAGGGCTCTTGCAGGAGTGTCAGTCGTGGAACCAGTGCAGGCTGTGCAGTGCAGTGCACCAAGGCTCGCTGCTGTGAAGGGGATCACAGCCGCTGGCAATACAGTGAGTCACAGTGACTTATTGTATGCCGCTGCGCTGCCTGCCGCCAGAACTGTAAATAAATGTAGCTGCTACCTGCGCTGAATACGGAGATTAACATCTATCCGGCTGGGGGAGGAGGAGGGGCCACTCTCTTTCTTCTCCTCCCCTCTCCCCTCTGCTCCCCCCCCCCCACAGTGACACTAAAGGGCCCTACACACTAAGCGATTACACTGAAAGATATGAACGATCTTGTTCATTAATGAACAAGATATCGTTCATATCTTTCAGTGTGTATGCACCAACGATGAACAATGTGCGGCCCTGCGCTTGTTCATCGTTGATGTCGGCTTGTTTATACATGCATGCCAATATGGACAATCTCCTCCATATTAGCCTGCAGGGCTATGGGGCCGGGTCTCGGGGGGGAGTGAAGAAACTTCACTCCCCCCTCACGTAACCCCCCTCCTGTCGCCGGGTCGTCCGTCGGCCGTATCGTCCGTCGGGCACCTTGGTGGCATATCCACTAGTGTGTAGGGCCCATAACACTGCCTAGTGTAGCCCCTGAGCCTGCCGGTTACGATAATGACAGCCTCTGTGCCCGGTCAAAGATGGAGGAGGGGGCCACTCTCTCGCTTCTTCTCCCCCCAGACTGTGTAACGCTGCCTGACAGGGGCACGCCCCAACGTCACGATTTAGTGACCAACCATGGCACGAAAAACCAAAGGAGAGGAGCCTTAGATGTCCCAGATGACTCTACAGGGGGGCATGTTGTCTGAGTATCCTCCATCACATGCTTTTCAGCTGCTGTATCATCATCTCTGCATGAACAAGGATCTTGGATTGGGTGAAGCTTAGGGGGACATGTACTAAGCAGTGATAAAAGTGGAGAAGTGAGCCAGTGAAGAAGTTGCCAATGGGTACCAATCAGCTGCTCTGTGTATGTTTATAGTATGCAAATTATAAATGCTATGTCAATGCTGATTGGTTTCCATGGGCAACTTCTCCACTGGCTCACTTCTCCACTTTTATCACTGCTTAGTACATTATTAGTCCTTCACTCACAGCATACTCCCATTCTCTCTCCCCCCCTCCTCCCCCCATCTCTCCCTCTCTCTCCTCCCCGCTATATCTCCCTCCCCCTCTCTGTCTATCTCTCCCTCCCCCCTCTCTCTCTCCCCCTCCCTCCCCTCTTTCTCTCCCTCTTCCTCTCATCAAAAAAGGGAGACACTGTAAAATGCATTTGCTCTGGGCAGCAAGACTCCATACTGTGCCTCTAGGTGATGCTTGGAATGCTTTCACGATGCTACCTAATAATTCTCCCAATCCTCTGTTCTCATACTACACACCTTGTTTATAATATCCTTCAACAGCTAGTGAGCAGCAAAGCAGCAGGCTCTACAGGGTAGGGGTGCGAGGAACATCTCAGTTCTCAGCATTATACAATGGATTAAGGAAGAAATTTACTAAGCAGTGATAAGAGCGGAGAAGTGAGCCAGTGGAGAAGTTGCCCATGGCAACCAATCAGCACTCAGGTAACATCTATAATTTGCATACTATAAAATGATACAGAGCTGCTGATTGGTTGATGGGGCAATTTCTCCACTGGCTCACTTCTCCGCTCTTATCACTGCTTAGTAAATGCCCCCCCTATGATACTGTAAGTGGAAGTGGTGCATGGGAGCCACAGAGGCATAAAAGCTACAGTATGTAAAATGATTAGCACAGTCACTTCCAAATCTCCCACTACCAAAGTGTTCAAGTGGAAACAGTGCTGGTCTAACTATAAATGGACTGAATTACCTTCTTCCAAGAAGTAGTCTCTGGAGCTATAACCAGCATAGGACATTATGGGTGACTGAGCCATGGCATTTATCTGGTTGTAATTTGTGAGGTCAGGAGGAAATGGTTTTCCCTGTAAGGTTAATTTTTGGGGACATGGAAATATGAATAATTCAAGGATTATAGATGATTATATTACACTAGATGATGTGCGCCACTCAATTCTAATGTTATTTGCCAATTTTGAAAGTGTGTGAAATGAAAAATGGATTTCAATTTATTTGGCACTTGACACACACACACACACACACACACACACACACACACACACACACACACACACACACACCTTTCCTTCCCTATTTCTCTTTCTCTCCATCTTTTTCTCGCCCTCCACTCTCTCCCTCTCACTTTTCCTCCCCCTCTCTCTCTCCCTCTCTCTCCTAGCATTCTTTTCTCAGCTCTCATGATAAACCCCCTTGTTTTTTTCTGTTTGTTTCCCCCACTGATACTTTCCATTCATGTCCTAGTAAACCCTTTCAGCCCAATTTACCCCTTTTACTCCTTCCTACAGAAACTTCACATGCCCTCTGCTTCTACATTTCACCCTCTCCCCGTAATCCACTGCCTCTCCCTATCACCCACTCTCCATCACCTCTGCCTCTCCCTGTCACCCACCACTTGTTATCCTCTCCCCATCTCCCTCTCACCATCACCCACTACCTCTCCCCTTCTTCCACTCTCTGCCTCTCCCTGTTACTCCCTCCCTGTCACTCCCTACCTCTGCCTGTTATCCTCTTCCTGTCATCATCTGTTTGTCTCCCTCCCCTGTCCCCATCAACCATTGTCTCTCCCCTATACTCACTGCCTCTCCCTTTCATCCACTCTCCGTCACCCACTCCCTGTTACCACTGCTTCTCCCTATCACCCTCTGCTTCTCAGACTTTTCCCATCACCCTCACCACGTCACCCTCTGCCTCCCATCACGCAATTTATTAATTATGGACGAATTTCTCAATAAGAATATTTTGGCCTAGGGGGCTATAATCTGATTATGGACTCCTCCACTCCTCTTTCTAATGTATAAACTGAGCAATCGTCCCCTTTATGACAGGGTTCACTTGATTTCATATATCCATTATCTGTGGATAAAAACTTTGGGCTGCAAATATTTATACAATATACAGGTATATTTATATATCTACCTGATACAGTGGCACCAGTGTATTGTACAATTATTTGTATCCTGTCATCCTTTGCAGCGTTTAAAGTCAGCCGCCCCTTTCCATCATCATTGTGGTCAGCCATTGTGCAACAGTAACAGATGTACATAAATTATTATAAGCATTTCCCTGAAACATCTTCACTGTAATAATAGCAGCCTCATCCCTGTAAAATTGTTGCACTTAGCTTAGGATCTATATTCAGTGATGAAGCAGGGTTTATTGCAATCAATGGTGACATTTATCTGCTTCATTAAGCTAATTATATAGCTGCAGATATACTGTATGACTTGTTTCTTGCATTCTATTGACTGCAGTAAACTACTCCACCAATTTTAATACTGTAAATTGAATGCTCTCGTATAAAGTTTGCAGCATCAGTAATGTTTGCATATTTGTAACATTATATATTGGGGGGTTATAAAATTACCCGCAGTCATTGACTATGGGCAATTGCTTCGCCAGTGGCTATCCGATTAGCCCCGATAAGCTAGTGCGAGCTGTGGCGTATCAGGGATTTTGTTTCTCCTGCTTCTGGCAGGGGAAACCAAACCCCTGAAAGCAGACCAGTTTTTCGCTGCTGTGGCGAAAACACACGGGTTTCACTGAATCTGTGTGTTTTCGTGAGAAAAAGTATTTTTTTCCAGGCAATCTAATTGGATAGCCTGTAGAAAGATATCTGTAAAACATCTGGAAATATCACGATAAATTGATGATTTCACACCCAATGTTTTTTCGTGGGTAATTGGATACCCCCCCATTAAATGTTACATAAATATGTACATTTTATAAACCATTAATAAATGGGTGTGGATCATTAGATCAACAGTGTCTAGGTCAACCACTATAGGTCGATAGTCACTAAGTCGACAGGGTTTGAAGGACGATAGGGTTTCTAGGTCGACCTGTTCTAGGTCGACAGGTCAAAAGGTCGACATGAGTTTTTCATATTTTTTTGTATCGTTTTATCCGTACAGTGACCGGGAAGCCCAATTAGTGCACCGTGTCCCCTTGCATGGCTCGCTCCGCTACTGCTGCGCTCGGCACAGGTTACTATTCCCAATCGTAGTCTGCGTGGATCGTTAAGTATGAAAACGTTTTTAAAAAAATTAAAAAGTGAAAAACTCATGTCGACCTTTTGACCTGTTGACCTAGAACATGTCAACCTAGAAACCCCGTCGACCTTGAAAACATGTCGACCTAGTGACTGTCGACCTATAGTGGTCAACCTAAGCACTGTCGATCTTCAGATCGGATCCCCAATAAATGACTCTCTGTATTTGTGTAAACGGTAATACTCAATCATTTTTAATCTTTCACCCATCGCCACCTCTCAGTACGCACCCATATCATTGATGTTGTAGAAGCATGAAACTCAGTTACTTGATGACCCTTCCTGCAGGAAGAAGTATTACTGATCCTTGTGTAAATCCAATCAATACTAACATGATAAAGGTTTCCTTTATGTCATATATACACACTTTTGTTTAGGAGGAGCACTGGAGAATTGAGAAAAGCCCTCTAGTACTTACAGCTGATAATGAATTAGAAAGCGATGAGGAAACAACAAAGGCCGTGGCCTCCCCCCATGATCAAACATCAGTACAAGCTGAAACTCATCTTCTAAATCTACTCGCTGAAGACAAAGATGACTTGCCCTTTAAGTACGTAACGACTTCTCTGTTTTATATTGTAAGAGTCAAATTGCTTTCTAACAAATATTTAAAATGCCTGTTCTAATATATATTGTGGACGCCTGCGCATCTTATTACCATGTGCTATGAATGTGAGCTATACACCGCAAAACACTGCATCCCATAAGAGAAAACAATACTCCCACACATTATCTGAGTTCCAAAGCTCATTGATGTATATATTTGTTATTAAAATGATATGTATTCAATATATCAAAATGTACAGTGTATATATATATATATATATATATATATATATATAGTTACATGGTTACAATTTACACAGTAAGCAGTTAATACAAACTAATTCATTACAGACACGGCCAGTAATACATCACCATCTCCCTCAATGCACTTTATAATCGCTCCAGTTCCTCCATCTTCAGCTGTGTCTCAACTCCAGCTAACAAAAGCAAAATATTACCAATACTCCATCTCGCTCAGGACCCAGGGGAAAACAGAGACTTCTGTGTGTCTGATCAGTAATACACTGAGTCTCTTGGGGGCGTATACAGATCTCTTGTGACTAGTCTAGGGGAGGGAACTTTCTCATTCATGATGAGTCATTGGTCAGTTCATATGTAAGCAACGTCCAGCCTTGATGGTGTAATCAAAGGAGATAGCCACTGGCTCCAGGCTACAATCATGCTGTCTTCCAGGAAATCCATTGTTCTAATAAGAGTGACTTTAGCTTTCATACATTTAATCATATCTACTTGTTGCAATGAGCTACAACTTAATAACAGGCATCAAATTGATATACACATTAATCTGGTTGCTTTAATACCAAATACGACATGTCCATCTTGCTTCATACCAATAATACACATACATGAAGTTACTCCATTATATAATTTTAAAACATTATGATGTCTGGCGCTTGATATGTTCAAATTATGTGCTGTATGAAATATGTGTCGAATCTATCTCTGTGGCATGTCTGTGTAAATGCGTATGTTACCATATATTGCTGTGCTCGCGGCGCGTATTTGCAAGCATAGCGACTCATAATGTGTGGAGTCTGTATGTTCTCTCTATGTAATATTTTTGACTTCGACAATATTTGTTGAAAATGTATTTAGTTTTCACAGTAATGTTAATGCATGTAACGGTCAGGGTCAAAAGCAGAATTACATAGGGGAGGTGGGCAGGGGCGGATTCTTCTTTGCATCTTTTGCTGCAGTTGCGTTTGGACTTCATGCTAATGCAGCTACACTGCCCTTCCCTGGTATGTCCAAATATGCAAGTACTGAGACGCCCACTGTCAGTGACTACAAATGCTGCAATCATGCTTTGTGTGTCTGTGGACACCAACAGTAAACACTGAAACTTTCAAAAGTCCTATGCTAGGTGCAGATCATCCATCTGAGTATGGCCTACAGTGTGAGCAATTCAGTGTCTCTATACGCAGTCACTTTCAGCAACTCGCCCTTGCTATGTTACATCTGATTAGCCACCCAACTGTAACCACCTAGCAACGCCCAACACATTTCTAATACACTTCTTAGTGTGTGCGTCTGACTCTGTATTGCAACTGTGTATGAACACCATCGGGATGCATGTGTGGTGCAACATAAACATTCCACAAGAAAAAAAAAAACACACACATTGCCCCCAACAGAAAACCATAAAACTTATTGCCCCCGCAGGAAAATTCTAACAATTTGACTCCCACAGAAAACAATATAAAAACATTAGCTCCTAAGAAAACAATAAAATACATTGGCCCCCACAGGCAAAAAACAAACTGGCCCCCAGAGGGAAAAAGAACTCCAAACAAATTGGCCTCGATATGAAAAAATAAAACACATAGCCCTACAGAAAAAAACACACACTGACCCCCACAGAAAAAAAAATTGTCCCTCACATGAGAAAAATAACACTTTTGATCCTAAGTACACAATAAAACACATTGGCCCCGCACAGGAAAACTGACATCGGACAGCATAGGAGGGGCACGCACAGCACATACAGGTTACTGATGCAGGGCGTACAACCAGGAGCTTTCATTTTGCGTTCCAAGCTTGGACAGCATATCCTGGAAGCGCAGCCGCTGGCAGTTTCGGCTCGCCCCGACTGGCAGTGTCATTGTCAGCCAGGCCAGCCCGACAGGGGGCAGTGATGGACTGCGGCAAAAAGCTGAACGGTAATATCACTGAGTACAGCAGAGTGGTGAGATTACTGAGTGCAGCTGAACTGTAAAATTATTGAGTATAGCTGAGTGGTGAGATTGCTGAGTACCAAATAAAGTAGAGTTGTGATATCCCTGAGTACAGTAGAATGGTGAGCAGGGCCGAAACTAGGATTTTTGTCACCCGGGGCAAAACAGTAATCCGGCGCCCTCCCCCCCTACACACACACACGCACAGACAGCCAACCCACCACCATGTGTAACTGCGAAGGCTGACAATGCCATCAGCCAGTACCAGCTAACGGGCTATTTCCACTAATGGGTGTCCACGACACCCATAGAGCGGGAATAGAACCTGTGGCCAGCGCAGCGAAGCCCACAAGGGGCTTTTTACACTCACCCCCTGATGGCATTCTTGCGGCCGGGATCCTGGCGTCGGTATGCTGACTGTGCACCGGCCACCCCAACCCATATATACTCCATGAGAGCAAAGTGCTGGTAGCTACTATATAGCTTCTTTTCTAGACATTTAGATGGACTCAGGGGGTCATTCCGACCCGTTCGCACGCTGCGGTTCATTGCAGCGATGCGAACGGGTCGGAACTGTGCGTGTGCGGCGGCCGCATTGTGCAGGCGCGTCACTGCCTGGTGACGACAGTCTCCGGGCAGCGACGCCACATACGAAGAAAGCGGTCGCAGCGGCAACTGCAAGAAGATTGCCAGGAGGAAGGCGTTTTGGGGCGTCAACTCACCGTTTTCCGGAAGTGGAGATCCGAACGCAGGTGTGTCCAGGCGTTTGGGGGGCGGATATCTGATGTCAATTCCAGGACCTTCATCGCTGGATCGATCACACAGGGTAAGTAACTGCAGGGCTAGTCTTGTTTTACACAAAACTTTTTTAGCATAGCAGGGCTGCACAAGCGATCACAGCACTGCTATGCTAAAATTCACTCCCCCATAGGCGGCGTCTAGTTGATCGCACGGGCTGCAAAAAGTTGCTACGTGCGATCAACTCGGAATGACTCCCTTAGTTAGACATTTGGGCTACAGATGAAATTAAAAAGTAAATAATAACCCATACATTGATACATATGTAAAATCACACACATACATACTGTCACACATCTAAACACATACACGCACGCATACATTCACTCACATACATAGTCACACACCTGTATACATACATAGTCACACATACATACATGCATACATACATACAGTGACACACAAGCACGCATACAGATATGTAGTGACACACCTATTCACATACAGTCACACACATGCACAACACATTCATACACACACATGTAGTAGTTGCACACACATACAGTGCCCCTTCACTGTGTCACACTCACTATTTAGGCTGTGCTGTGCTGCTGCTCTTCTCCCCTCCTCTCTTCGATGGTGCTGGCTGGCCTGTCACTGTAAGCACAGTGCCGTGTAACTCCGCCCCTTTTTCGGACCTTAGGCTGCAGTCATTCATTTTTCCAGCTCAGCAGTGCAATAGTGCACTGCTGCGGTGATCAAAGGCAGCAGGGGGGGCTGGGGTAACTTGTTCCCTGTGCCCCCTCTTAGGGCACAACAGGTAGCACACGAATGTCCACATAGAAGAAACTGAAAGTAAACTACAGCTCCCGCAGGAAGGGCTTCTGGGAGCTGTAGTTTATTTTCAGTTTCTTCACATGGCAGCCTTGTGCTGCTCCGACGAAGGGACCTGTGCGCATCGGGACTCGGAGGGGGTGTAAGCATTGCGGCGCCCCCTCCAATCCGACGCCCAGGTCACATGCCCCCCTAGCCCCCCCTTAGTTACGGCTCTGTGGTGAGATCACTGAGTACAGTAAAGTGGTGAGATTATTGAGTACAGTAGAGTGGTGAGATTACTGAGTACAGCAGAGTGGTGAGATTACTGAGAACAGCAGAGTGGTGAGATTACCGAGTACAGCAGAGTGGTGATATTACTGAGTACAGCTGAATGGTGAGATTACTGAGTACAGCTGAATGGTGAGATTACTGAGTACATCTGAATGGTGAGATTACTGAGAACAGCAGAGTGGTGAGATTACCGAGTACAGTAGAGTGGTGAGATTACTGAGTACAGCAGAGTGGTGAGATTACTGAGTACAGCTGAATGGTGAGATTACTGAGAACAGCAGAGTGGTGAGATTACCGTGTACAGCAGAGTGGTGAGATTACTGAGTACAGCTGAATGGTGAGATTACTGAGAACAGCAGAGTGGTGAGATTACCAAGTACAGCAGAGTGGTGAGATTACTGAGTACAGCAGAGTGGTGAGATTACTGAGTACAGCAGAGTGGTGAGATTACTGAGTACAGCAGAGTGGGGAGATTACTGAGTACAGCAGAGTGGTGAGATTACTGAGTACAGCAGAGTGGGGAGATTACTGAGTACAGCAGAGTGGTGAGATTACCGAGTACAGCAGAGTGTTGATATTCCTGAATACAGTAGAGTGGTGAGATTACAGAGTACAGCAGAGTTGTGATAATCCTGAATACAGTAGAGTGGTGAGATTACGGAGTACAGCAGAGTGGTGAGATTACGGAGTACAGCAGAGTTGTGATATTCCTGAATGCAGTAGAGTGGTGAGATTACGGAGCAAAGCAGAGTGGTGAGATTACAGAGTACAGCTGAGTGGTGAGATTACTGAGTACAGTTGAGTGGTGAGATTACGGACTACAGCTGAGTGGTGAGATTACGGACTACAGCTGAGTGGTGAGATTACTGAGTACATCTGAATGGTGAGATTATGGACTACAGCAGAGTGGTGAGATTACTGAGTACAATAGAGTGGTAAGATTACTGATTACAGCTGACCAGAGAGATTACCAAGCACACCTGAGTTGTAAAAGGACAGGGGGACTGATTTGGATTTGAATGTAAACATGATGGTTTAAGTACAAATCTAATGGTGGGGGAACTGCCCATGTGCAGAACGTGTCCTGCGTGATGGCTCGCAGTCCTCCCCTAGCCATAGGATAATTGACATACTGTGGCGTTTGGAGTACAGAGCAGTGGTGACAACAGGGACCATTCAACAAAACGGGGAGGTCCGTCATTAGGATTTCCTACACCCAGCCAACTAACAGAACGGTGTCTATGTCCATTAGAGATGAGCGGGTTCGGTTTCTCTGAATCCGAACCCGCCAGAACTTCATGTTTTTTTTCACGGGTCCGAGCGACTCGGATCTTCCCGCCTTGCTCGGTTAACCCGAGCGCGCCCGAACGTCATCATGACGCTGTCGGATTCTCGCGAGGCTCGGATTCTATCGCGAGACTCGGATTCTATATAAGGAGCCGCGCGTCGCCGCCATTTTCACACGTGCATTGAGATTGATAGGGAGAGGACGTGGCTGGCGTCCTCTCCGTTTAGAATAGATTAGAGAGACACTTGATTTACTAATTTTGGGGAGCATTAGGAGTACTCAGTACAGTGCAGAGTTTTGCTGATAGTGACCACCAGTTTTATTTATAATCCGTTCTCTGCCTGAAAAAAGCGATACACAGCACACAGTGACTCAGTCACATACCATATCTGTGTGCACTGCTCAGGCTCAGGCCAGTGTGCTGCATCATCTATTATCTATATATAATATTATATATATCTGTCTGACTGCTCAGCTCACACAGCTTATAATTGTGGGGGAGACTGGGGAGCACTACTGCAGTGCCAGTTATAGGTTATAGCAGGAGCCAGGAGTACATAATATATTATATAGTGAGTGACCACCAGACACACAGTGCAGTTTATTTAATATATCCGTTCTCTGCCTGAAAAAAGCGATACACACAGTGACTCAGTCAGTCACATACCATATCTGTGTGCACTGCTCAGGCTCAGGCCAGTGTGCTGCATCATCTATATATATTATATATCTGTCTGACTGCTCAGCTCACACAGCTTATAATTGTGGGGGAGACTGGGGAGCACTACTGCAGTGCCAGTTATAGGTTATAGCAGGAGCCAGGAGTACATAATATTATATTAAAATTAAACAGTGCACACTTTTGCTGCAGGAGTGCCACTGCCAGTGTGACTAGTGACCAGTGACCTGACCACCAGTATATATAATATTAGTAGTATACTATCTCTTTATCAACCAGTCTATATATTAGCAGCAGACACAGTACAGTGCGGTAGTTCACGGCTGTGGCTACCTCTGTGTCGGCACTCGGCAGCCCGTCCATAATTGTATATACCACCTAACCGTGGGTTTTTTTTCTTTCTTTATACATACATACTAGTTACGAGTATACTATCTCTTTATCAACCAGTCTATATATTAGCAGCAGACACAGTACAGTGCGGTAGTTCACGGCTGTGGCTACCTCTGTGTCGGCACTCGGCAGCCCGTCCATAATTGTATATACCACCTAACCGTGGTTTTTTTTTCTTTCTTTATACATACATACTAGTTACGAGTATACTATCTCTTTATCTACCAGTCTATATTAGCAGCAGACACAGTACAGTGCGGTAGTTCACGGCTGTGGCTACCTCTGTGTCGGCACTCGGCAGCCCGTCCATAATTGTATATACCACCTAACCGTGGTTTTTTTTTCTCTCTTTATACATACATACTAGTTACGAGTATACTATCTCTTTATCAACCAGTCTATATATTAGCAGCAGACACAGTACAGTGCGGTAGTTCACGGCTGTGGCTACCTCTGTGTCGGCACTCGGCAGCCCGTCCATAATTGTATATACCACCTAACCGTGTTTTTTTTTTCTTTCTTTATACATACATACTAGTTACGAGTATACTATCTCTTTATCAACCAGTCTATATTAGCAGCAGACACAGTACAGTGCGGTAGTTCACGGCTGTGGCTACCTCTGTGTCGGCACTCGGCAGCCCGTCCATAATTGTATATACCACCTAACCGTGGTTTTTCTTTCTTTCTTTATACATACATACTAGTTACGAGTATACTATCTCTTTATCAACCAGTCTATATATTAGCAGCAGACACAGTACAGTGCGGTAGTTCACGGCTGTGGCTACCTCTGTGTCGGCACTCGGCAGCCCGTCCATAATTGTATATACCACCTAACCGTGGTTTTTTTTTCTTTCTTTATACATACATACTAGTTACGAGTATACTATCTCTTTATCAACCAGTCTATATATTAGCAGCAGACACAGTACAGTGCGGTAGTTCACGGCTGTGGCTACCTCTGTGTCGGCACTCGGCAGCCCGTCCATAATTGTATATACCACCTAACCGTGGTTTTTTTTTCTTTCTTTATACATACATACTAGTTACGAGTATACTATCTCTTTATCAACCAGTCTATATTAGCAGCAGACACAGTACAGTGCGGTAGTTCACGGCTGTGGCTACCTCTGTGTCGGCACTCGGCAGCCCGTCCATAATTGTATATACCACCTAACCATGGTTTTTTTTTCTTTCTTTATACATACATACTAGTAACGAGTATACTATCTCTTTATCAACCAGTCTATATTAGCAGCAGACACAGTACAGTGCGGTAGTTCACGGCTGTGGCTACCTCTGTGTCGGCACTCGGCAGCCCGTCCATAATTGTATATACCACCTAACCGTGGTTTTTTTTTCTTTCTTTATACATACATACTAGTTACGAGTATACTATCTCTTTATCAACCAGTCTATATTAGCAGCAGACACAGTACAGTGCGGTAGTTCACGGCTGTGGCTACCTCTGTGTCGGCACTCGGCAGCCCGTCCATAATTGTATATACCACCTAACCGTGGTTTTTTTTTCTTTCTTTATACATACATACTAGTTACGAGTATACTATCTCCTTATCAACCAGTCTATATATTAGCAGCAGACACAGTACAGTGCGGCACTCGGCAGCCCGTCCATAATTGTATACTAGTATCCAATCCATCCATCTCCATTGTTTACCTGAGGTGCCTTTTAGTTGTGCCTATTAAAATATGGAGAACAAAAATGTTGAGGTTCCAAAATTAGGGAAAGATCAAGATCCACTTCCACCTCGTGCTGAAGCTGCTGCCACTAGTCATGGCCGAGACGATGAAATGCCAGCAACGTCGTCTGCCAAGGCCGATGCCCAATGTCATAGTACAGAGCATGTCAAATCCAAAACAACAAATATCAGTAAAAAAAAGGACTCCAAAACCTAAAATAAAATTGTCGGAGGAGAAGCGTAAACTTGCCAATATGCCATTTACCACACGGAGTGGCAAGGAACGGCTGAGGCCCTGGCCTATGTTCATGGCTAGTGGTTCAGCTTCACATGAGGATGGAAGCACTCAGCCTCTCGCTAGAAAAATGAAAAGACTCAAGCTGGCAAAAGCAGCACAGCAAAGAACTGTGCATTCTTCGAAATCCCAAATCCACAAGGAGAGTCCAATTGTGTCGGTTGCGATGCCTGACCTTCCCAACACTGGACGTGAAGAGCATGCGCCTTCCACCATTTGCACGCCCCCTGCAAGTGCTGGAAGGAGCACCCGCAGTCCAGTTCCTGATAGTCAGATTGAAGATGTCAGTGTTGAAGTACACCAGGATGAGGATATGGGTGTTGCTGGCGCTGGGGAGGAAATTGACCAGGAGGATTCTGATGGTGAGGTGGTTTGTTTAAGTCAGGCACCCGGGGAGACACCTGTTGTCCGTGGGAGGAATATGGCCGTTGACATGACAGGTGAAAATACCAAAAAAATCAGCTCTTCGGTGTGGAGGTATTTCACCAGAAATGCGGACAACAGGTGTCAAGCCGTGTGTTCCCTTTGTCAAGCTGTAATAAGTAGGGGTAAGGACGTTAACCACCTCGGAACATCCTCCCTTATACGTCACCTGCAGCGCATTCATAATAAGTCAGTGACAAGTTCAAAAACTTTGGGTGACAGCGGAAGCAGTCCACTGACCAGTAAATCCCTTCCTCTTGTAACCAAGCTCACGCAAACCACCCCACCAACTCCCTCAGTGTCAATTTCCTCCTTCCCCAGGAATGCCAATAGTCCTGCAGGCCATGTCACTGGCAATTCTGACGAGTCCTCTCCTGCCTGGGATTCCTCCGATGCATCCTTGCGTGTAACGCCTACTGCTGCTGGCGCTGCTGTTGTTGCCGCTGGGAGTCGATGGTCATCCCAGAGGGGAAGTCGTAAGCCCACTTGTACTACTTCCAGTAAGCAATTGACTGTTCAACAGTCCTTTGCGAGGAAGATGAAATATCACAGCAGTCATCCTACTGCAAAGCGGATAACTGAGGCCTTGGCATCCTGGGTGGTGAGAAACGTGGTTCCGGTATCCATCATTACTGCAGAGCCAACTAGAGACTTGTTGGAGGTACTGTGTCCCCGGTACCAAATACCATCTAGGTTCCATTTCTCTAGGCAGGCGATACCGAAAATGTACACAGACCTCAGAAAAAGAGTCACCAGTGTCCTAAAAAATGCAGCTGTACCCAATGTCCACTTAACCACGGACATGTGGACAAGTGGAGCAGGGCAGGGTCAGGACTATATGACTGTGACAGCCCACTGGGTAGATGTATGGACTCCCGCCGCAAGAACAGCAGCGGCGGCACCAGTAGCAGCATCTCGCAAACGCCAACTCTTTCCTAGGCAGGCTACGCTTTGTATCACCGGTTTCCAGAATACGCACACAGCTGAAAACCTCTTACGGCAACTGAGGAAGATCATCGCGGAATGGCTTACCCCAATTGGACTCTCCTGTGGATTTGTGGCATCGGACAACGCCAGCAATATTGTGTGTGCATTAAATATGGGCAAATTCCAGCACGTCCCATGTTTTGCACATACCTTGAATTTGGTGGTGCAGAATTTTTTAAAAAACGACAGGGGCGTGCAAGAGATGCTGTCGGTGGCCAGAAGAATTGCGGGACACTTTCGGCGTACAGGCACCACGTACAGAAGACTGGAGCACCACCAAAAACTACTGAACCTGCCCTGCCATCATCTGAAGCAAGAAGTGGTAACGAGGTGGAATTCAACCCTCTATATGCTTCAGAGGTTGGAGGAGCAGCAAAAGGCCATTCAAGCCTATACAATTGAGCACGATATAGTAGGTGGAATGCACCTGTCTCAGGCGCAGTGGAGAATGATTTCAACGTTGTGCAAGGTTCTGATGCCCTTTGAACTTGCCACACGTGAAGTCAGTTCAGACACTGCCAGCCGGAGTCAGGTCATTCCCCTCATCAGGCTTTTGCAGAAGAAGCTGGAGGCATTGAAGAAGGAGCTAAAAGGGAGCGATTCCGCTAGGCATGTGGGACTTGTGGATGCAGCCCTTAATTCGCTTAACAAGGATTCACGGGTGGTCAATCTGTTGAAATCAGAGCACTACATTTTGGCCACCGTGCTCGATCCTAGATTTAAAGCCTACCTTGGATCTCTCTTTCCGGCAGACACAGGTCTGCTGGGGTTGAAAGACCTGCTGGTGACAAAATTGTCAAGTCAAGCGGAACGCGACCTGTCAACATCTCCTCCTTCACATTCTCCCGCAACTGGGGGTGCGAGGAAAAGGCTCAGAATTCCGAGCCCACCCGCTGGCGGTGATGCAGGGCAGTCTGGAGCGACTGCTGATGCTGACATCTGGTCCGGACTGAAGGACCTGACAACGATTACGGACATGTCGTCTACTGTCACTGCATATGATTCTCTCAACATTGATAGAATGGTGGAGGATTATATGAGTGACCGCATCCAAGTAGGCACGTCACACAGTCCGTACTTATACTGGCAGGAAAAAGAGGCAATTTGGAGGCCCTTGCACAAACTGGCTTTATTCTACCTAAGTTGCCCTCCCACAAGTGTGTACTCCGAAAGAGTGTTTAGTGCCGCCGCTCACCTTGTCAGCAATCGGCGTACGAGGTTACATCCAGAAAATGTGGAGAAGATGATGTTCATTAAAATGAATTATAATCAATTCCTCCGCGGAGACATTGACCAGCAGCAATTGCCTCCACAAAGTACACAGGGAGCTGAGATGGTGGATTCCAGTGGGGACGAATTGATAATCTGTGAGGAGGGGGATGTACACGGTGATATATCGGAGGGTGAAGATGAGGTGGACATCTTGCCTCTGTAGAGCCAGTTTGTGCAAGGAGAGATTAATTGCTTCTT
Source organism: Pseudophryne corroboree (assembly GCF_028390025.1). Taxonomy (NCBI): domain Eukaryota; kingdom Metazoa; phylum Chordata; class Amphibia; order Anura; family Myobatrachidae; genus Pseudophryne; species Pseudophryne corroboree. The sequence continues at coordinate 290,344,740 of NC_086447.1, read as the reverse complement.
TTTTGGGGGGGGTCCAAACCAACCCGTCATATCAGTCACAGTCGTGTGGCAGACCCTGTCACTGAAATGATGGGTTGGTTAAAGTGTGCATGTCCTGTTTTGTTTATACAACATAAGGGTGGGTGGGAGGGCCCAAGGACAATTCCATCTTGCACCTCTTTTTTCTTTTCTTTTTCTTTGCATCATGTGCTGATTGGGGAGGGTTTTTTGGAAGGGACATCCTGCGTGACACTGCAGTGCCACTCCTAGATGGGCCCGGTGTTTGTGTCGGCCACTAGGGTCGCTAATCTTACTCACACAGTCAGCTACCTCATTGCGCCTCTTTTTTTCTTTGCGTCATGTGCTGTTTGGGGAGGGTTTTTTGGAAGGGACATCCTGCGTGACACTGCAGTGCCACTCCTAGATGGGCCCGGTGTTTGTGTCGGCCACTAGGGTCGCTAATCTTACTCACACAGCTACCTCATTGCGCCTCTTTTTTTCTTTGCGTCATGTGCTGTTTGGGGAGGGTTTTTTGGAAGGGACATCCTGCGTGACACTGCAGTGCCACTCCTAGATGGGCCCGGTGTTTGTGTCGGCCACTAGGGTCGCTAATCTTACTCACACAGCTACCTCATTGCGCCTCTTTTTTTCTTTGCGTCATGTGCTGTTTGGGGAGGGTTTTTTGGAAGGGCCATCCTGCGTGACACTGCAGTGCCACTCCTAGATGGGCCCGGTGTTTGTGTCGGCCACTAGGGTCGCTAATCTTACTCACACAGCTACCTCATTGCGCCTCTTTTTTTCTTTGCGTCATGTGCTGTTTGGGGAGGGTTTTTTGGAAGGGACATCCTGCGTGACACTGCAGTGCCACTCCTAGATGGGCCCGGTGTTTGTGTCGGCCACTAGGGTCGCTTATCTTACTCACACAGCGACCTCGGTGCAAATTTTAGGACTAAAAATAATATTGTGAGGTGTGAGGTATTCAGAATAGACTGAAAATGAGTGTAAATTATGGTTTTTGAGGTTAATAATACTTTGGGATCAAAATGACCCCCAAATTCTATGATTTAAGCTGTTTTTTAGTGTTTTTTGAAAAAAACACCCGAATCCAAAACACACCCGAATCCGACAAAAAAAATTCGGTGAGGTTTTGCCAAAACGCGCTCGAACCCAAAACACGGCCGCGGAACCGAACCCAAAACCAAAACACAAAACCCGAAAAATTTCAGGCGCTCATCTCTAATGTCCATACAGGACTTCAGTACATAATATTAAAGCGCAACTTTATTCATATAAGAATATATCATTTGATCATTGTCTGAATTTGCTATTTCTCTGCAAAATTACCCATCATACCTCAGGGCAATATCATTTCCTGTTGGGGAGCATAAATATCTGTACTCTCACTGCCTGGATTCACACCTTGAGAAAGACCCGACTGGTCGAAACGCCGTTGGTGCTACCAGGCAGAGAGTTTTAATATTCTATTGATCACCATTCTTTTATTGACAGTCTGTTCCTTTCCATGTGGATACCACTTTAGAAGTGTATTTTTCCTGCTAGTACTGGTGTAAAACTGGATTACACCAGTTTTTGTCTGTTACATCTGACCTGTATGTTATTGTACAAACTGGAGAGTGGGAATATCATGGAAAAGTAGCAGATTGCCGTTTTATGGATTTTTTTATGAATAAAACCTGTTGAACCATCTTGGATGTCATCCTTATGATCCTGGTTTAAAGATACCTTTATACGTGGAATAATCCCCGTTTGACAAGTGAGTTGGGTACGTTACCCGTAGCAGCTCCCCTTTCTGTCCTTTATCACGTGGGACACAACACTAAAGATACATTTATACACCTGGTCCTGCCAGTTTTGATGTGAATTTCGGTACGTCTATAAACAGAGTGAAGTGGTGGCGAGAGACTATCCTTATCATCTCTAAAAAAAATCTGGTTTCATCACTTCTGAAATTTTCTTTCTGGACATTCACGGGCTGTTTAATTCATATATCATGTAATACCACCCATGTGTGTGTATTTTCTCTTGTTTACATGTATAATATCTGGATGTTGTGAGACGATCAAAAGAGGGACACTTATCCCGAAGGACTTCATATCATATAAGTGACGTATACTCCCAACCTTATTTTATTTCTTTTTGTTATCGCCTTTGATCATACCTCCCACTGTTTGTTTTATGCCTTTAAAAGACAAGTTGGGAGTCTTAAGCAAAAATGATAATGACATAGCGGACACACTAAATGAGTTTTTTCAACAGTATTTACTAGAGAAGACCCAATTCAGGGACTAACATATAATCTCAATAATGAGAATATCCCACTGATAGGTACTTATTTAAGCGAGGAAGTAGTCTGTGACCGATTAAAACATTTAAAGATTAATAAGTCACCAGGTCCCGATGGTATTCACCCAAGGGTTCTAATGGAGCTTCATTCTGAACTTGCAAAACAGCTATTTTTGATCTTTAAGGATTCAGTAATATCAGGTATGGTTCCCAAAGACTGGCGTATAGCGGAAGTAGTGCCTATATTCAAAAAGGGAAGTAAAGCTGAACCAGGTAATTATAGACCAGTTAGTCTTACATCTATAGTGGGGAAAGTATTGGAAGGTATTCTAAGAGATAGTATTCAGAAGTTCCTTGAAGTCAATAAGGTCATTAAAAGGAATCAACATGGGTTTATGAAGGACAGATCCTGTCAAACCAACTTACTTGGCTTTTATGAAACAGTAAGCGCAAACCTAGATCAGGGTAAAGAGGTGGATGTATTCTTTTTAGATTTTGCCAAAGCGTTCGATACTGTACCACACATGAGACTTATCTACAAGCTACAAGAATCAGGGCTAGGAAGCACAATATGCACTTGGGTCAAAAACTGGTTAGATAATAGGGAGCAGCGCGTTGTGGTTAATGGATCTTTTTCAACTTGGACTGAAGTCCTAAGTGGTGTGCCGCAAGGCTCAGTATTAGGACCGCTATTGTACAATATTTTCATTAATGACCTAATAGAAGGTCTAGAGAGCATGGTGTCAATTTTTGCAGATGATACCTAATTGTGTAAAGTTATAAATGCGGAGGGGGATGCTGAGTCGCTTCAGAATGACTTAGTTAAATTAGAAGCTTGGGCAGCGAAATGGAGAATGCGCTTCAATACAGACAAGTGTAAGGTAATGCACTGTGGTAACAAGAACAAAAATAACACCTACCTACTAAATAGGGTAAAATTAGGGGATTCTGTACTGGAAAAGGACTTAGGTGTCCTCATAGATAGCAAACTAAGCAGTAGTACCCAAAGTAGGACTGCAGCAAAGAAGGCTAATAAGATATTAGCATGCATAAAACGGGGAATTGATGCTATACTCCCATTATATAAATCACTTGTGAGGACACACCTTGAATACTGTGAATTCTGGGCACCTTACTACAAAAAGGATATCCTGGAGCTAGAAAAGGTTCAAAGGCGGGCGACCAAACTAATTAAGGGTATGGAGATGCTGGAATACGAGGAAAGGCTTGCAAGACTTGGCATGTTTACACTGGAAAAGAGGAGATTAAGAAGGGACATGATCAACATTTACAAATATATAAGGGGACAATATACAGATCTTGCGCAGGACCTGTTTTTGGTTAGATCAGCACAGAGAACTCGTGGACACTCGCTCAGGTTAGAGGAGAGGAGATTCCACACAATACGGCGTAAAGGCTTTTTTACGGTAAGGACGATACGTGTTTGGAATTCCCTGCCTGAGGGAGTTGTAATGACCAACTCAGTCAACACCTTTAAGAATGGGTTAGATAAATTCCTAATGGATAAGGATATCCAGGGTTACGAGGCATAGTCACGCACTATGGTTATTTTAAAAAAGAGGGGTTAATCGGAACGGCATTCAGCAACATCAGTCAAAATTTTATACAAAATAATCGTGCATAGGAGACCACAAATAGGTTGAACCCGATGGACAATTGTCTTTTTTCAACCTTAGATACTATGTTACTATGTAAGTACGGTACAGTAGTCCATTGCTCTACCTCTGTGTCGTCAAGTATACTATCCATATCTGTGCTGCATTGTAGTTGTGCGCAGTATATAGTAGGAGGACAGTGCAGAAGTTTGCTGACCACCAGTATATATATATATATATATATAGCAGTACGGTACAGTAGGCCATTGCTATTGATATATTACTGGCATATAATTCCACACATTAAAAGATGGAGAACAAAAATGTGGAGGGTAAAATAGGGAAAGATCAAGATCCACTTCCACCTCGTGCTGAAGCTGCTGCCACTAGTCATTGCCGAGATGATGAAATGCCATCAACGTCGTTTTCCAAGGCCGATGCCCAATGTCATAGTAGAGAGCATGTAAAATCCAAAAAACAAAAGTTCAGTAAAATGACCCAAAAATCTAAATTAAAAGAATCTGAGGAGAAGCGTAAACTTGCCAATATGCGATTTACAACACGGAGTGGCAAGGAACGGCTGAGGCCCTTGCCTATGTTGATGGCTAGTGGTTCAGCTTCACATGAGGATGGAAGCACTCATCCTCCCGCTAGAAAAATGAAAAGACTTAAGCTGGCAAAAGCACAGCAAAGAACTGTGTGTTCTTCTAAATCACAAATCCCCAAGGAGAGTCCAATTGTGTCGGTTGCGATGCCTGACCTTCCCAACACTGGACGGGGAGAGGCGGCGCCTTCCACCATTTGCACGCCCCCTGCAAGTGCTGGAAGGAGCACCCGCAGTCCAGTTCCTGATAGTCAAATTGAAGATGTCACTGTTGAAGTACACCAGGATGAGGATATGGGTGTTGCTGGCGCTGAGGAGGAAATTGATAAGGAGGATTCTGATGGTGAGGTGGTTTGTTTAAGTCAGGCACCCGGGGAGACACCTGTTGTCCGTGGGACGAATATGGCCATTGACATGCCTGGTCAAATTACAAAAAAAATCACCTCTTCGGTGTGGAATTATTTTAACACAAATGCGGACAACAGGTGTCACGTGCTTCCGTGACGAAACGCGTCAGTCTCCGCCCACCAGTTAGTCGCTGCAGCAGTGCTTTTGGCTAGCACGGAGGTGTACGGTCTCAGCAGAGCGGGAGTAACATCGGACTTGTGCCATCTGTCCATCCCGCTACGAGCTCTGCCATTTTGTGATGGAATAAACGGTTGTACCAAAAGATCGTCTCCACATCCTTCCTCCTACGGAATTATCTGCACTTACAGCCGGTGAGAAGATAGAGCAGCCCCCGTGGACAAATCAGACACTGCCGAGGACGCTCGGCATAGGGGGCAGGACCACACCGCTGTATTTACAAAGGAGGTAATTGGATACATTTAAACGCTTTCTGCAGCCGTTACACCGCTACACTTTTCATGTGCAACAGTTACCATACTGTTACCATACATAAGTTTCAAATACTGACAGTGTTACAACGCAGCCTCTGAAGTGAAATACTCCTCATAGAGGGAAGTTGAATCTCTTTTGCCAATAACAAAACTGCTGGCCAGCAAGGAAAAGTATCAATTCATTGTATAAGGTGCATTCAATATTTTAGGATATTAACTATCAATGTTATTATAAGTATTAATAAACAAATCTTTTTAATAAATATAATTACCGGCTCTGAATACGTTTATTTGAACATTAGCATGAACCCATGAGCGCTTGGCTCTTTTCTTTTGTTGTCAAGCCGTGTGTTGCCTTTGTCAAGCTGTAATAAGTAGGGGTAAGGACGTTAACCACCTAGGAACATCCTCCCTTATACGTCACCTGGAGCGCATTCATCAGAAGTCATTGACAAGTTCAAAAACTTTGGGTGACAGCAGAAGCAGTCCACTGACAGCTTAATCCCTTCCTCTTGTAACCAAGCTCCTGCAAACCACACCACCAACTCCGTCAGTGTCAATTTCCTCCTTAGACAGGAAAGCCAATAGTCCTGCAGGCCATGTCACTGGCAAGTCTGACGAGTCCTCTCCTGCCTGGGATTCCTCCGATGCATCCTTGAGTGTAACGCCTACTGCTGCTGGCGCTGCTGTTGTTGCTGCTTGTAGTCGATCACCATCCCAGAGGGGAAGTCGGAAGACCACTTGTACTACTTCCAGTAAGCAATTGACTGTCCAACAGTCCTTTGCGAGGAAGATGAAATATCACAGCAGTCATCCTGCTGCAAAGCGGATAACTCAGGTCTTGGCAGCTGCGGTGGTGTTAAACGTGTGTCCGGTATCCACCGTTATTTCACAGGGAATTAGAGAATTGCTTGAGGTACTGTGTCCCCGGTACCAAATACCATCTAGGTTCCATTTCTCTAGGCAGGCGATACCGAGAATGTACACAGACGTCAGAAAAAGAGTCACCAATGATAGGGTATATTAACCTATTCAGGTCTGATTATGAACTCTCTTCAGTCATCAGTCAGAATGCTGTTCCCCTTTAGCAACCGGTTGGAGGTCAATGAATGATAAGATGACACAAATTTATGCGTAACCGAAGCAAATCATAAGTGACCCGCTCGGGGGCCGTCATGGCTTTATTATTTATAGCTTGAACACAAAGGGTTTATGCTTGCCAATACATTTTAGCCAATCAGAATACACCATGTATGTCTTGAATACATCGATTGTCATACAATGTTAGAAGTGGCAACTAGGACAGCCTTGAAAATGGTTATTATTTCGTTTATCAGTCTTTCGGACATAAACTCAAAAGATTTCTTTCTTTATTCTTCTCAATTAGCCTTGGATATATCTGGTGTTGCTTTGTCCGTCTTGGATACATTTCCAATACATTTAATGTTGCATTTGTCTTGTACAAGTCATGCCTTAAAAAAGATTATTCAGCAAATATAGTATTCTGACCAGCTCTGCACATTTTTCTTAAGGACATATCAACTCATTTTGTGATTAACAGTAAATATCTTAATAAATGCGAAAAATGTGAATCAATATATATATATACTATACTGCGGAAGCTCCTACACTATCATTTCCCCTCTTTTTGATTCCACTTTTTCTCCCTATTCTACAGAAGAACCTCTTGGGCATTTCTGATTGCGTTTATCTTGTTCACATGTTTACTGAACCTGCAGGAAAATAACAATTCCAAGCAACCAGTCCTATCAATACTATGACTATTGCCAGTAGTGGGTGTAGGACAGTTTTCATTAATCCTGTAGCTGATGGGGATTTTCCTGTGAAAATATCCCACCAGTGATGCTGTAAGTTATTCTTTAACTGTGTGGCCATGTGTTTCAATTCCCCAGCTTCTACTATTGTTTGCATCTGCGCATGTCTTGTAGAGTAATTAACTTCCCTTAGATGCTCTTCCAATTTTTCTGTATTGTTGATTATGTTAATGATATCCTGTATGCTTACAGTTATGTTATGGGGGGGAAGAGTTAATGGCTTAAAAGCCTGATCTAGGTAGTCAGTTTGATCCTTATAGAAAATAATAGTCTGATTTTTCCATATTAAATGAGTTACATTAAACAGGCATCCTGAAAAAGGGTTTGGTAACTGATATAGCTGACTGATCTGTTTGTCATATGTAATCATACAGACTATTGTGGTGCCACTTCTATGAAGATGTCATCATTTTCTGTAGTTTTAGTTTAAGGTCAAAGTTCAGATGTCCCCCCTCCCACTCGCCTGGGGCTGGTAAGGCACATGGAAGGCCTGCTGTACCCCCAAATCTTTCATTATATGCTGCATGACTTCTCCCGTGAAATGTGTACCTCTATCTGATTCTATAACCTCAGGTATCCCAAATCTACATACTACTTCTGCTATCAGTTTCTTTGCAGTGGTTTTTGCTGTGGCTTTGCTTACTGGCCAGGCTTCGGCCCAGTGACTAAACATGTCCGTTGCTACTAGTACATATTCATATGGACTGCTTCGTCGCCACTGTATATAGTCAATTTGTAGTCTTTCAAATGGGTAAGAGGCTTTGGGTATAGTTCCTAGAGGTGTCTTGGTTCTTTGTCCTGGATTGCTGATTCCACAGATCCAGCATCCTGCTACAAAGTTTGTTGCAGCTTTATTGAAGCCTGGAGCTATCCAATGCTCTTGTACTCTATTCACCATGGCTTCCTTTGAATGGTGCACTTGTCCATGAGCTACTTGTAACATAGGTGGAAATAGAGCTGCTGGTAGACAGTACTTCAATTCTCTTGACTTCCAAAGTCCATGTTCATCTTCTTCTTCCCCCAATCGTCTCCATTTCTCCTTTTCTCCTTGTGATGCTTGTTGTTGAATTTTGATCAGCTCCTGTTCACTAGGCATTTGCTTCACGTCTTGAGCTACTAAGACTTGCTCAAGTTCTTTTGATTGTAAGGCAATTCTCTTGGCTTCTGCATCTGCAAATGCATTTCCTTTAGCTTCCATGGTTTGGCTCTTAGTATGTGCTTGTACCTTGATTATTCCAATTCTTTTAGGTAGTTCCAATGCTCTGAAGAGTTCCATAATCAAACTGGCATGTTTGATGGGTTTTCCGTTTGCACTTTTGAAGTCCCTACTTTTCCATATAACAGCGTAATCTTGGGACTAGATGTTAGCTGTCATGTTTTCAGCATGTATGCAGGCTTTGGTCATTGCTATGAGTTCTGCTTCTTGTGCTGACATACTTGGTAGCAATGCTCCAGAGTCTATGACTTCAGTTTCAGTTGTTACTGCATATCCTGTCTTTGGGGATCCATTATCATAATATCTTGATCCATCGACGAACAGGTTCATGTCTGGATTGTCCAATGGTGTATCTTGGACATTAGGGAGAGGTAAAGTCTCTAATTCCATGAGGGCTAAGCAATCGTGTGGAGATGATTGTGTTGTATTCTCTGCGTCTGTAGCAGCAATTTCCTCTTCATCTGACGATTCACCATCATTACCATCTTCCCCTGTCCTCCCCTCTTTTGAATCGTTGATGGGAAGGAGTGTGGCTGGGTTTAGTACAGTGCATCTTGTGATGGTGACATGGGAGGCGCTGAACAGTGCTACTTCATATTTGGTAAGTCTGGCTGCAGAAAGATGCTTAGTTTTTGCTTGACTTAATATTCTTGTTACAGCGTGAGGTACTTGTATACACATTGGATGATCAAGCAATCCCAATGCTGGGGCTGTTATTATGGTTTGCTTTAGTTGTCTTACTGCTTCTTCAATGGTGTCCCTGTTTTCTGCTGACGCCTCCTTTTTTATTAATTCATATAGGGGTTGCATCAGTAATGAGGCTGAGGGTATCCATTCTCTGCAATAACCAATAAGGCCCAGGAAAGCTCTGATTTCTTTTAATGTTCTTGGGGTTTTTTCTTGAGTTATTGCTTTTGTTCTTTTATCAGTAAGATGCCTTGTTCCTTGAGATATGCAGTGTCCTAAGAAGACAACTTTTTTCTGTACTAGCTGAAGCTTGTCTTTTGACACTCTGCAATCTTCTTCTGCCAAAAAGATGAGTAGTGATACTGTTTCCTTTTTGCACTTCTCTTCTGTCTGTGCAGCAATAAGCAGATCATCGACATATTGAACTAACTGGGTGTCTGTAAAGTGTGGTCTCCATTTCTGCAGGATTAATGCCATTGCCTCTGAGAAATCTGATGGACTAGTGGCTCCCCCTTGGGGTAATTGTGTCCCACCATATTGTTTACCTTCGTGAGTGAATATTAGAAACTTCTGGCTTTCCCATTCATCAGTAGATAATCTGATTTTCCCTCCTTTTGAATCTTGAGATTCAACACCTTTATTGATTAATGTTGGAAAAGGGTTGCTGCGTTGAGGGTAATACATCTTCTGATGGTTACTTGTCACATTTTGGCAGTGCTACTTCATACATGGTCAGCCTTGCCACTGACAGGTGTTTGGTTCTTGCTTGTTGAAGCTTCTCTGTACCTGCATGTGGACCCTGGATGATAAGTTAATGATTCAGCACTATGCCTGTGCTCTTGTCCTCTTCTAGGACTTCTGATTCATCACTGTGTCTGTGCTCTTATACTCTTCTAGGGCTGTTGCTGCTATCACTGCTCTGATGCCGGTAGGTGCTCTTTGATTACCGCTGTCAAGCTTGCTTAAGTTGTAGGCCACTGGTCTTCACCTCAGTCCATGATTTTGCATAAGGACTTCTATGTATGGCCTCCTTCTTTAATAGTCAGGTAGTTCTAGGGCTTGAGATGAGGCAACTGCTGTTTCCAGGTGTTCAATAGCTTAATTCATCTGTTGCTGTATGTAGGATGCGGACCCTCCTCCCTTTCAGTGTTGTCATACAATGCTTGCATGTAGACTGGTGCTAGAGGTATCCATGTTCTGTAGTGTCCTACTAGGCCCAGGAATGATCATCTGACTTGCTTGACACTAGTTGGCATCTTAGCTTGCAGTATAAATCTTTTCCTTCTCACTTTTGTTAGATGTCGGGTACCTTGAGTGTCCTAGGAAGATTAACTCTTGCTTGACTAGCTGCAATTTCTCCTTCTGAGGCTCTGCAGTCTTGTTCTTCCAGAAACTTCACTAAGGACACTGTCCCTTCTTGGTACTTCTTTTAGTAGTGGTGGCAATCAACAGTTCATTCACATCCTGTATTTAGCTGTGTGTTTTGTGGATATATCACTTGGTGATATAGCCCCTCCACAGGGATATCCTGGTCCAGTAGTATTGCTTACTTTCTTCTACAACTGGTACTGCGGGAATGAGCCAATACTGAACTTCTGTTTTAACTTGCTTCTAGATGGCTTTTTGTTCTTTCCTTTGATAAGTTGCTGGAAAGTTAAACTTCTGCTGGTGTGTACTGTATTCTCCTTGGATAAGCTTTAGTACATTGTGCTTCAGCAAAGTCACTGGACATGTACTCCAAGGTCAAGAATTGGGCTGGTATTGGTGACTGCATTTCTCTCATCTCCTGTCCCTTTAAGAATTTCTGATATCACCAGTTCTTGTGGTATCTCCCTCTGCTGTCTTCTGCGTGTGCTGGCTCCAGTATTCATTAGGCACAGACGTATTTCTCCAGTGGGCAAGGTGACTGTAATCATACCTTCTGCTGTTTCCTCTGGAGACATTATGTTCACTGGGGAGTACCTAAAGAAGCTTGTACTTCATATTGGCAGAAGAAGCATCATTCATTTGTCTTCTGGAACTTTTTCTGTCTTGTTCCTTATTATTTGCTTTAAACCCCGGAGCTTCTGTTGCTTTAAATCATGGCATTATCTCTGTAATCTTGCCAGGTAGTACTGACCACTTGTCAGATGTCTTTCTTTGTCCTTCTTAAAGCAGACTTCCTTTAGTCTCCAAACTTTCATGCAACCTTCATATTGTTTCTCAACTTTTCATTATTTTTTTTCCAATCACCTCTCTTTATGATTCATTCATTATTCTTCATACTTTGTTCTTTCTTTACTTGCATATTCTTTCTCACTGCTGCTGGCATGTCATTTTCTTAGTCCAAGTCCACCCAGGCTGGTGTTTAACATAATGATGTTTATGCTGGGAGTTGTTGTTCCTCTTTGTCTTACTTTTCCTGTGAGAGATAGTCTTGTATAGCAGCTTGTATTTCAGGTTACATCTTTGCTTTCTTGCAAGGGTAGGGCTTAACCTCCCAATCCAGTCGTTGCAATGGCTTGATCTGTAAGTAAACGCAGAGGAATCTGGTTGTGCATAAAAAAAAAAAAAAAAAAAAAACAGCTCTTGAAACCCTTGGGTCTCCTGTGGGTAAAGTCACTTTTATCGAACTGCCAGTGGTGACTGAGTACACTGTTGTCGACACAGGAGTTGCACACCTTCATATTCTATCATCTTGTGTGTCGTATAGTGACTTTATCATAGTAAGTTCTGATGGACTCAGTCTTTTCCTGTTTCAAGTCTGGGGCTGCTGGTGCCCTGAGTGTCTGTGCATGACACCATCTCTTAAGTCTTGTCATGTACATCTTTCCACTTTCAAACGTTGTTCTATTTTTCTCTGTCGGAACGTCCGTTATGGCTGGGCAATCATCTACTGCATCTGCTTTTAACATGGTGCTTACTGTTTGGGCAGTTGCTGGTCTTAGTATAGCCTCACACAACTGGTGGTAGTCGACCCATGCCGGTGTCCATATGGTTTGAATTCTTTCCATATAGGCATAAACTGCTGTTGGGTTTTTTTTTTTTTTCTTTTCTAGGATCTGGGGACTCTGCAACTATATTTGCGAGGTCATTGCCATACCATGGTTTGTGGTGTTGGCTCTGTACGATGTATGGTTCGTTCGTCCTGGCTGCATTATCTGGGTTGCGTATTCCCTGTACTTGTGCTGGATACAGAGAAACAGGCAATGATGACCGTCTTTCAGTATTTCTAGTCGCATAGATATCTTGGCATGGTGGTTCATGGTGTGAAATCCAGTTTCCACAATTTGGGCAATGTTCATATCCTTCTGGAACGCAAAACTGACATACCGGACACAATCTTTCTGGAAAATATGTCAGTTTATTCTGTACATTATGCACCTGGGCATGAAAAGCTGTAGAGGCTGTGTCTTGACCCCTTGCTTCTCCTCTTCACCTGATTTGCACCCTTTCGCCTATAGTTCCTGATTGTGGACAATTGTTTACTGGACTCAGCTTGATTGCAGGTGTCTACCACTCGTTTAAACATGAGGGAAGCATTAGGTAGAAAATTTCTTTGCTTTAACCTTGTTGGGGTTTCTTGTGATGAAGTATCAGGACACTGGGGCATACTCTGTACACATAGCTCAGGTAAATCATTCGGATTTTCAACCACAAATCCTTCTAAGATAGGGCTGATTATTTGTCACTCTTTTCCTTGCTCGTATCTTTGTAATCTCACTGTTAGTGAGCTTGTAGGTAATTGCATTCTGTTCATACTAGGGGTACCTTGGTGTGCATGCATGTCTGGGTATAGGGGTGGGGTATAGTGTGCAGGTGCTGTTGCTGCAATTACAGGCAGTGAGTTTAACGCTGGTTGTGGTGCTATTGAGTACTCTGGTACAATGGGGAAATCATTTTCCTCATCTCTTCTTCTATTCTCTGCTCCTAATTCTTTTGCTACAGTGATCCAGATGGATGCTTGATCTCTACTATTATGCTTAATTATCCAACTCTTGTTACAGGAGGCAAATTTTTCCCATTTCTCTAAGTCTGGTGTCCCTTCTGACGGAAAACCTGCTCTTTTAAAAATTTTACTTATTCCTTTCAAAGCTTTCCTCCCCTCCCTGTTACTAACAATATCCACGGGTTTGTCGGGCCCTGACATCTTTACAGACCGCGCTCCCATGCCTGGGTGAACGTGCGCGGAACCCCTCCTGATGTGGTATTTTAGTAACTCCTTATGAGGGACTTAAAATCTCCTTTTAAAGCTTTGCTTCCCTCCTTGTTATTAACAATATCCACGGGTTTGAACCCATCCTGATGTGGTATTTTAATAACTCCTTATGAGGGAATTAAAATCTCCTGTTAAAGAATCTCCAAAAGAGCTTCTTCAATCCGTCTGTGGACAAATGACTGGGGTTGTAGTGTTGCCCCTTCCTCCCTGTGTTGGTGGAGAATTTGTTAGTACTGCTCCCCAAGTGAGACCTGCATAATAGATTATTTCTTCTGGATCACTGAGATGCGTCCCTAATATTATTGTTAAGTTACTCCAAGGGTCTATCCCCCTGCCTATATGGACTCCTGCTTGTATCAGTATCCCTGTTGTAGTTTCTTCTTCTCTTCAGAAAGTAACAGCTAACACCGGGAATGCTTGGATGTGAGAAATACCTATCAGTGTGTGTAGGAGAATCTAGTTTCATTATTCAGCAGACAACCCGACTCCCCCCCACCTTTTCAAAAGCATATTGACAGAGTACATATAACAGTGCAAGGATACAAAAACAAAGATGACAGTAAATCCTATATCTGTTATCTGCGTGCACGGCAGCTGTTTGAGACTGCACGGCACATGGGTCTTAGACCTGGAATTATGTGGTTCCTAGGCCAATAGGTTATGATGTTAAATCAATCATTCTTAATGTAATGTTCCAACAATTCTCTTTTTAAAATGACAACCTTTTGTACAATAAAATTCATCATCATTTTCCACATAACCAAATGAGACTTCAGTGCTTGTAATTGCCAGCAATCTTGGTGCTACAGACCCTTTGTATTTTCTTAACACAACAACACAGGTACAAGATTTGCATATACCTCTTTGGTTATTTATCAATTCAAACTGGTTATCAGCATTAGAACATATCTTGGCCATGCGCCACCTTTATAAAACGGCTCTATTTTCTTAATAAACATGCATTAGTACTTGTACAATTTAAAAGTTTTCTGCATACTTGATTAATTCCCCCTGTGCACTTGTGACAAATTATCTGAAATTATTTACCCATAATTCAACAATATAACATAATTCAACAATATAACATACATGTATGGTACCTTAAAAAAAAATTTCTTCTGACTGACGCTGGGCTCTTTAAGATATCCTCTGACCTTCCCGACTTGACTCTCCCCTTGATTTACACAGGAAGCGCTGAGTTCAAGTGAGCAGGTAGAAATCTACACAATAAATCTCACTTACCGGTTTTTTTTTTTTATCAGCGGTTCCTGAAAGATCAGAGGATTTATTGCCAGTGGAGGAGATGCTGGAATACCCCGGACGATGCTCCCAAATGATAGGGTATATTAACCTATTCAGGTCTGATTATGAACTCTCTTCAGTCATCAGTCAGAATGCTGTTCCCCTTTAGCAACCGGTTGGAGGTCAATGAATGATAAGATGACACAAATTTATGCGTAACCGAAGCAAATCATAAGTGACCCGCTCGGGGGCCGTCATGGCTTTATTATTTATAGCTTGAACACAAAGGGTTTATGCTTGCCAATACATTTTAGCCAATCAGAATACACCATGTATGTCTTGAATACATCGATTGTCATACAATGTTAGAAGTGGCAACTAGGACAGCCTTGAAAATGGTTATTATTTCGTTTATCAGTCTTTCGGACATAAACTCAAAAGATTTCTTTCTTTATTCTTCTCAATTAGCCTTGGATATATCTGGTGTTGCTTTGTCCGTCTTGGATACATTTCCAATACATTTAATGTTGCATTTGTCTTGTACAAGTCATGCCTTAAAAAAGATTATTCGGCAAATATAGTATTCTGACCAGCTCTGCACATTTTTCTTAAGGACATATCAACTCATTTTGTGATTAACAGTAAATATCTTAATAAATGCGAAAAACGTGAATCAATATATATATATACTATACTGCGGAAGCTCCTACACTATCACCAGTGTCCTAAAAAATGCAGTTGTACCCAATGTCCACTTAACCACGGACATGTGGACAAGTGGAGCAGGGCAGACTCAGAACTATATGACTGTGACAGCCTAATGGGTAGATGTATTGCCTCCCGCAGCAAGAACAGCAGCGGCGGCACCAGTAGCAGCATCTCGCAAACGCCAACTCGTTCCTAGGCAGGCTACGCTTTGTATCACTGCTTTAGATAAGAGGCACACAGCTGACAACCTCTTACGGAAACTGAGGAACATCATCGCAGAATGGCTTACCCCACTTGGACTCTCCTGGGGATTTGTGACATCGGACAACGCCACCAATATTGTACGTGCATTACATGTGGACAAATTCCAGCACGTCCCATGTTTTGCACATACACTGAATTTGGTGGTGCAGAATAAAAAAAAAAACGACGGGGGCGTGCAAGAGATGCTGTCGGTGGCCCGAAGAATTACCGGCCACTTTCGGCATTCAGCCACCGCGTGCCGAAGACTGAAGCACCAGCAAACACTCCTGAACCTGCCCCGCTATCAGCTGAAGCAAGAGGTGGTAACGAGGTGGAATTCAACCCTCTATATGCTTCAGAGGATGGAGGAGCAGCAAAAGGCCATTCAAGCCTATACATCTACCTACGATATAGGAAAAGGAGGGGGAATGCACATGATTCAAGCGCAGTGGAGAATGATTTCAACATTGTGCAAGGTTCTGCAACCCTTTGAACTTGCCACACGTGAAGTCAGTTCAGACATTGCCAGCCTGAGTCAGGTCATTCCCCTCATCAGGCTTTTGCAGAAGAAGCTGGAGAGATTTAAGGAGGAGCTAAAACGGAGCGATCCCGCTAGACATGTGGGACTTGTGGATGGAGCCCTTAATTCGCTTAACCAGGATTCACGGGTGGTCAATCTGTTGAAATCAGAGCACTACATTTTGGCCACCGTGCTCGATCCTTGGTTTAAAGCCTACGTTGTATCTCTTTCCGGCAGACACAAGTCTGCAGATGTTCAAAGACCTGATGGTGAGACACTTATCATGTCAAGCGGAACGTGACCCGCCAACAGCTCCTCCTTCACATTCTCCCGCAACTGGGGCTGCGGGGAAAAGGCTAAGAATTCCGAGCCCACCCGCTGGCGGTGATGCAGGGCAGTCTGGAGCGAGTGCTGACATCTGGTCCGGACTGAAGGACCTACCAACGATTACTGACATGTCGTCTACTGTCACTGCATATGATTCTGTCACCATTGAAAGAATGGTGAAGGATTATATGAGTGACCGCATCCAAGTAGGCACGTCAGACAGTCCGTACGTATACTGGCAGGAAAAAGAGGCAATTTGGAGGCCCTTGCACAAACTGGCTTTATTTTACCTAAGTTGCCCCCCCTCCAGAGTGTACTCCGAAAGAGTGTTTAGTGCAGCCGGTCACCTTGTCAGCGATCGGCGTACGAGGTTACTTCCACAAAATGTGGAGAAGATGATGTTCATCAAAATGAATTATAATCAATTCCTCCGTGGAGACATTCACCAGCAATTGCCTCCAGAAAGTACACAGGGACCTGAGATGGTGGATTCCAGTGGGGACGAATTAATACTCTGTGAGGAGGGGGATGTACACAGTGAAAAGAGTGAGGAATCGGAGGATGAGGAGGAGGTGGACATCTTGCCTCTGTAGAGCCAGTTTGTGCAAGGAGAGATTGATTGCTTCATTTTTGGTGGGGGCCCAAACCAACCAGTCATTTCAGCCACAGTCGTGTGGCAGACCCTGTCGCTGAAATGATGGGTTTGTTAAAGTGTGCATGTTCTGTTTATACAACATAAGGGTGGGTGGGAGGGCCCAAGGACAATTCCATCTTGCACCTCTTTTTTTTATTTTATCTTTGCATCATGTGATGTTTGGGGCTAATTTTTTTAAGTGCCATCCTGCCTGACACTGCAGTGCCACTCCTTGATGGGCCAGGTGTTTGTGTCGGCCACTTGGGTCGCTTAGCTTAGTCATCCAGCGACCTTGGTGCAAATTTTAGGACTAAAAATAATATTATGAGGTGTGAGGTGTTCAGAATAGACTGGAAATGAGTGGAAATTGTGGTTATTGAGGTTAATAATACTATAGGATCAAAATTACCCCCAAATTCTATGATTTAAGCTGTTTTTGAGGGTTTTTTGTAAAAAAACACACCCGAATCCGACAAAAAAATTTCAGGGAGGTTTTGCCAAAACACGTCTGGCAAAAACTTTTCTGAATCCAAAACACGGCCGCGGAACCGAATCCAAAACCAAAACACAAAACCCGAAAAATTTCCGGTGCACATCTCTAACAGATACCTCTGCAGCATAAGAATATTTGTTGTACGGTATTGCACAGCTGCTTCCCTGCGGCTGTGCAATACCAACTGTATCGGAATCAGGCCAAGAGTATAGTTTAGCATTAAGATTAGGAAATTAAATGTTGTTGATTTAACATACAGTACACATTGACAGAGTTTTCTTTGACTAGTGGCTTTAAAATGTAGCAGAACTTGGTATGATCATTGTTTTATCATATCAACAAACCAGATGTAAGTACATGTATTTACATTTTTGTAATCCATAAAATGAATGATTAGTTCAATTATATTTACTTTGCCTTTGCTTTAGGTCAGGGGTGGGGAACCTTTTTTCTACCAATGGCCATTTGGATATTTATAAAATCCAATGGCCATACAAAAATTATCAACTTAAAAATTAGCCTGCCCCCAGTCAGTAGTTATGCCCACAGTCAGTAGTTATGCCCGATTAGATTTGCCTCCAGTCAGTTGTTATGACCCATTAGATATGCCCACTGTCAGTTGTTTTGGCCCATTAGATATGCCCCGTCAGTTGTTATGCCCCATTAAATATGCCCTCTGTAGTTATGCCCCATTAGATATGCCCCCTGTAGTTATGCCCCATTAGATATGCCCCCTGTAGTTATGTCCCATTAAATATGCCCCCTAGTAGCGCCGCTTACACATACACACATTAAAAGGAAAAAAAAACCACAATGCTCACCAGCCCTGCTCCTACTTCCGAACTGCTGCCCTCCCTCTCCTCGGAACTATGGGAGAGATGCCATGACGTCTCTCCCATAGCGCCGCACAGCCACACATGTACACTGCCTGAGCCAGAAGCTGGAGCTCAGGAGTGAGCTCCTGCGTCTGGCTGCTGCTGAGGAGCCGGAGCGCCCGCTGGTGGTAAAATCTCAGCGGATGCTCGGCATCTCCTCTCGTTTAGGTGAGCCTGGCCGGGCCGGATCAAGTGGCTTCGAGGGCCTAATACGGCCCTCGGGCCTTAGGTTCCCCACCCCTGCTTTAGGTCAACAGGTACAAAAGGCTGACACGGTCCAAAGATCGACATGTAAAAAGGGGATCAGTATGAGATACCGCCGGACGGGATCCGGGCGGTCGGAATACCGACACCGGGATCCCAACCAGCACAATCCCGGCAGGGGGCGAGCGCAACGCAGCCCCTTGCTTTCACGGTGCCTTGCTTCGCTCAGCACGCTAATTTATTCTCCCTCTATGGGTGTCGTGGACACCCACAGAGGGAGAATATGTCGGGATTGTGCCGGTCAGGATCCCGGTGTCGGTATTCCGACCGCCGGGATCCCATCTGGCGGGATCTTGACCGCATCCCGTAAAAAGTAGACAGCAAAAAAATGTCAACAATTAAAAAAGGTTGATAATGGTAGATACAATATTTTTTGTTTAAACTTTTTCATACTTTACCATCCACATGGATTACTGGACTACATTTGGTAATAGTAAGCTGCGCCAAGCACAGCGGCACGCTCGCCATGCGGTACACTACTGGGGTTTTTTAGTAGGGCAAAAGTGAAAAGAAAAGAAAACTTGTGTTGACATTTTTTGTGTTGAAAATTTCCATGTCGTCCTTTTGACCCTCTTGACCCTGTCAACCTTTTTTACGATCTAGCTTTACCTGCCGACCTTTTGACCCTGTCGGCCATTTGCATATCGACCATCTGGAGTCAACCTATTGACTATATTGTAGACCTTTTTCACATAAATCTGTTGAACCAAATCCGAATGCAACATCTTATATTGTTTACTAGTTTTTGAGCTAACCTGACTGTGTGCTACATTGCAGGCATATAAACACTATACATATTTACTGTACTTACTTCATAATCTTTTCATTTATTTAGATACAGTCCATGGGAAAACACAATTTTAGGTAGAAAATATAGAGAAAATGGTTTAAAAGAAAAATTCCATTCAAACTTCATTGGTGATTCAGTCCAAAATGCAATCGGTAAGTATACCGCCAGTGACTTTTTTTCTTGTTGTTGTTTATCCATATTATATTTATGATACTTTTACTGTAACACTGTCGGTCATAAATAAAATATTACCAGTCACAATGCTGCTTAAGGAAGTTTTTGATTTGCGCTTGAAACATGATATAAAATACTGCCTCCAAGCATAGTAAGAAAAATCTGAAGATAACATACTTTCTGAATAGCCAAGCATATATCATTTTAAAAACAGTATTGTATCATTCTAAACTTAAAACTTTAGTCTATTAATCTGTTAACTTTTACAGAGGTAAAAGTAAAAAGGAAAATCTCGGAGAAAGCGGTGTTGATTTGACAGTGATTTATGCTAGTAGATGGTAACGGTAGACTGAGATTGTTCATACGGACACCATTATCAGTTTTACAGTTCCTGACCAAATCCAGAACTTTAGAGCAGAAGTTAAATAAGAGATTACTCACATGTGCTGCAGGTATTAGCAAATCAAACTATTGAGAAGACCAGTGATCCATTTAAATATGAATCACACTTACCACACATATGGAAAAAAATCACATTACATTGTACTTTATTTTTATCCTTTATGTGTTACGTAGAAAAATCCTATACACTGGATCAAATACACATAATAGTTTTCAATATGCAGTGGTAATACGTTGGAAACTGTACTACGTTCAAGCACAACACAAATGTAAACCTTTTATTTGTTTGAGATATACATTCACATACTTTAATCTGACTTATAAAAGTTTTGCCACTATGATGATCTGTTTTAAAGTGGATACTGGAAGGTACTGGCCTGCAGTCCTTTGCACTCTCCAAGAACACACTGTACCCAGAACCACCAGGTTTGTATATACCATATCTCTCAATCTGTGGTCTATATCACTATAGAGATGAGTGGCATGTAGTAAGGGGAATATGGGGAGTGGCTTCTGGGGGCATCAGGGAAGTCTGCGTGGCATGTAAAGGATAGTCTGATTGGCATATGCGGGTTGGGGGGGGGAGTTTAGCACACATGTTTGATCTGAAGTCTTGTGGGGGTGGGGTATACATGTGGGAGCTTTGCGGATTTTGATAAGAGTAATGTGTGGGTGGTAATGTCATTTTGAGATTGTTTTTCATTCCTGAAATAAAGAATATTGTGTGGACCTTTGAAGGTTCATAGGCCTTTATAGTTTACTAGGGTGACCATCCCTGGCATAAAATATACAATGGATATAGAAAGGATGGTATAACATCTTGTGTCTTGTTATGTGGTGGTGGCTGCTCAGTTTTAATTGTGGCAGGTAAATTCTATAGCAGTAACGAGCGCTATGATATAATGTAGTGTAAAAGCAAATTATAATTATGACAGACAATTAAGGTTATAAAGAATAGGATTTTAATACCTACCGGTAAATCCTTTTCTCTTAATCTGTAGAGGATGCTGGGGACTCCGTAAAGACCATGGGGTATAGACGGGATCCGCAGGAGACATGGGCACACTATAAGACTTTGAATGGGTGTGAACTGGCTCCTCCCTCTATGCCCCTCCTCCAGACCTTAGTTGGAAAACTGTGCCCAGGGAGACGGACATTTCGAGGAAATAATTTTTATTAAACACGGTGAGTGTCATACCAGCTCACACCACGAACATACCGCAGAACGTGGCATTCAATACAACACCAGCCAACGGCATGAAAAAATACACAGCCACATGCTGATAAAATATGTAACACACCCTGTGTGTCAACCCAATCAATAATAAGATACCGCATGCCAAGGCATGAACAACGTCAGCAACAGCCTGACAAAAAGAAACACCACAAGAGTGTAACCCTAACCAATAACTGCAGACACAGTACGCACTGGGACCGGCGCCCAGCATCCTCTACGGATTAAGAGAAAAGGATTAACCGGTAGGTATTAAAATCCTATTTTCTCATACGTCCTAGAGGATGCTGGGGACTCCGTAAGGACCATGGGGTTTATACCAAAGCTCCAGACCGGGCGGGAGAGTGCGGACGACTCTGCAGCACCGATTGAGCTAACAAAAGGTCCCCATCAGCCAGGGTATCAAACTTGTAGAGCATAGCAAAAGTGTTTGAACCCGACCAAGTAGCCGCTCGTCAAAGTTGAACCGCCGAGACTCCTCGGGCATCCGCCCAAGAAGAGCCCACCTACCTAGTAGAATGGGTTTCCACCGACTTCGGTAACGGCAATCCAGCCGTAGAACGAGCACGCCGAATCGTATCATAGATCCAGTGTGTAACAGACTTCATAGCCGCAGGTGCCCCAAACATGCTGGGAGCATACCGGACAAACAGAACCTCTGTTTCCCCAATCAGAGCCAAATTGGCAATCTAAAAATTCGAAGCCCTGACTTCATTGAGAGGCTTTAAATCAGCCAATGCATAAGTAACCACAGGCATTAAAATAGGCTGGTTTCTGCGAAACACAGAAACCTCTTTTGGCAGAACTATTATCCGAGTTCTCAATTCCGCTCTATCCACATGGAAGATCAAACAGGGGCTATTGTGAGACAAAACCGCTATTTCCGAAAACCCGCCTTGTGGACGCCAAGGTCAATAGCATGACCACTCTCCAAGAGAGAAATTTTAACACAACCTTTCATAAAGGTTCCAATCAGCGTGACACAAGAAACCGCAACACCATGTCAAGGTTCCACGGTGCCAATGGGGCACAATTGGAGGTTGGATGTGCAGTACTCCTTCCACGAAAGTCTGAACTTCCGCAAAGGTGGGCAAATGTTTTTTGTTTTTTTTTTAAAGAAAATTTCTAAGGCCAAAACTGGACTGAAATGGAGCCAAACTTTAGGCCTGCCTCCACACCTGCTTGCCAAGAATGGAGAAGAACGACCCAGCTGAAAGTCTTCCATAGGAGCCTTCTTGGATTCACAACAAGACACATACTTACGCCAAATACGGTGGTAAGGCTTTGCCGTTACTTCTCTTCTAGCCTGAAGAAGTGTGGAAAACTACTTCATAGGGAATACCCTTTCAGGCTAGGATATGATGTTCAACCGCCATGCCGTCAAACGCACCCGCGGTAAGTCTTGATACACGCCCAGATCTTGCTGTAACAGATCCTCACATAGAGGAAGAGGCCAGGGATCTTCTATGAATAAATCTTGAAGAACTGGATACCAAGCCCTCCTTGGCTAGACCGGAACAATGAGGATCGCCTGAACCTTTGTTCTTCTTACGTTTATCACCTTCAGAAAGAGTGAAAGCGGAGGGGACCCATAGACCGACTGAAAACACCCAAGGTGTCACGAGGGCGTCCACTGCCATAGCTTGAGTGTCCCCTGACCTGGAACAATATCCCTGAGGTCTCTCGTTGAGGCGAGACGCCAACATGTCCAATTGAGGCACTCCACAAAGACTGACACTTCTGTGAAAACTTCTCGATGACGACTGTATTTCTCCCGGATGGAGATCGCGTCTGCAGAGGAAATTCATTTCTCCGTCGTCTACATCCGGGACGAAGACTGCTACTATAGCGTTTACCTGTCTTTCGCCCAGCAGAAAACTTTTTCGGCTTCTGCCATTGCCGCTTTGCTCCTTGTTCCGCCCTAGCGGCTTACTTACGCCACTGATGTCAAGTCGTCCGACAGAATTAACACGGGCAGAGCACAAAGAATGTGTTTGTTGAAAATAGCTCTTAATTCAAGAAAGCTTATTGCAGACAAGCTTCCCAGCTTGACCTTTTCCTCTGGAAATGCTTCCCTTGGAAAGACTGCTCCCCAGCCTCGGAGATCTGCTTGCATGGACACCAGGATCTAATCTTGGATCCCGAACCTTCGTCCTTCTAGGAAGTTAGACTGTGCAGACACCACAGGAGCGATATCCTGACTATTAGGATTATATTCCGGTGCATGTGCAGGTGAGACCTGGACCCCATTTCTAACCGGTCCCCTGAAAACCACTCTGGCATTTGACCTGCTCACCGAACAGGCCTCTTAGGCCGCACCCATCTTCTTCATCAACGGAACATATTGATGGATTGTCACTGCAAATCTGATCCGACTCTGGATCCTCAGACCTCTTTCCACAGGAAAACACAGAACCTCAACCGTTCAGTATCTACTCTGATACCCACCTCCGACATCCGCGTCGTTGGGAACACAGCCATTCCCTGTGTTGAAGAACAGTCAGAGAGAAACAACAATTTGAACCACTTGTTTCATGACCTCTCAGTAATCAGGAGAGCGTCTCAGTACAAAATAACAATGGCTCTAACTATTGAAAGAAAACCATCATACTGCCAACACTCTGGTGAACTGGCAAAGACAATCCTGGATATCAACCCAGGCAGGCTGAATGCTGAGAAAAACGCATTTAAACCCTTTTTCTACCTTTACGTGCTGGAGCTCCCTGGCCTGAGAGATTTCATCCCGTAGTTCAACTTCGTAAGTAGAAATGTTTGTTTTTGTTTTTTTGTTTTTTTTAACAGGGACAGCAGGACAAAATCCTGAACCTGACGCAACTCTGGTATGGCGTTGCGTACTACCTCCCCTTCCCAGGGCCGGTGCAAGGTCTCTATGCACCCTAGGCAAAGCTTCAACCCGGTGCCCCCAGCTTCAACCCGGTGCCCCCTAACCTGCAACCCCCCTGCAAGAGGTGCATCAGGGCTATGAGGAGCAGCCATTGGGTACCCCTCGGGAGCCATAGTTACATCCGCATCCTATGCGCCTTCACATGACTTGATGTTACTCATGTCGGCACAGAGGAAGCGCTGAGGCACTATGTGGTACAGCCTGATAGTGGTGGCTGCACTTGATTAGACCCGCAGCAGCAGCCAGCGCAGTGTAAAAGGAGGAGGCCGCATACAGAGACATCCTTCAGTTTTTTGCTAGATGAATTCAGTGGCGCCCTCCAGGAGCTGGCGCCCCTAGGCAGCCGCCTAAAGCTGCCTAATGGTAGAGCCGGCCCTGCCCCTTCCAGAGGGGAATCGGTAAGATCTATTTAAAAAATCAGTGAGGGGAATCATCTGTAAACTCCAGTATGACCCCCTTTGGATTCTATTATTAACTACCAGGTCCAAGTTCATTCCCGGACTGACGGAAGAGCCTTAGACGAGTTCCCACTGGTGTGGGCTTCAGCCAGATAGACCCAGCGACATGCGGTGGATGTGGTAAAAACAGAAGACAATATCCGCTTTAGCGAACCTAACAAGGCTGAAGAGCTCTTACCTTTTCACCGTCCACTATCTACCCAGAAAAGGAAAAAAGAACGGTATCGAACCGGTTAAAATGACTGCATCCCACAAAAGAATGCGTCACCAACCGTTGTGAGGGAATCTAACTCACGAAGGTAGACTTACCAGTGGTATCCGCCGAGAGTGACTTAACTGAGGCATCCCAAAACAGCGGTACACCGTCACAGGGAAAAAACTCCAGTATCTCTCGGAGTCAGCCTCAGCATTTCCCCGGCCACACCTCCTGTATACGCACGGCAGCCAGCCGCAATGTTATAGAGAAGAACCAACATAAGAAACATCCCCTCTCTCTCTAGGGTAATTCTATCGGATGCCTTTCCGAATACAAGCACTCCCCCATGCGCATGTAATGTAAATAACTTCAAAGCATATAAATAAAATATCACTTAGCTTCCTGTATACGATCCTTTGTGACAGGGTCCCGTGCCGACCAGGAGTTGACTTTCACAGTATTCTATCCGCGGCGGGAAAAGAATAAACACTCGGACTCCTCGTGAGGATCTGAGACCAACTCGTCACGGCCCGACCTAGAGCTTTATCAACAGAGCGACCAGCACATGAGAAGGAATACTTTTACTTCAGCATTCATTAGAAATCGTAATATGACATATTGTAATACACATATACACACATATTCTATAAATATATATATATATATATATATATATATATATATAAATAATACATATAAGCAGATTGTCCGGAACCGTCGGGTCCCTAGTGACATTAATGTGTTCTGAATGTGTATGACCATGTACTGAATGCCCAAGTTGTGGATCTAACCAGGAAACCTTATGGTCGACAGAAAACCTAGTATTCGTCGACAGCAGGGAGTAGTAACCAGGCAAAATAACATTCTTGCGACCCCGAGGGGTCCGAGGGAAGTATACATATATAATTTTAATCTCAGTTCCAACCAAATACTACCATGTCTGTGCTCGAGCTCCAGGTCCATGGAACAGTACCATACATATACACATAAAAATATATACAGGTTAGTTACAGGCCAGCATGTTAATTTACACCCAGTAATAAAGGTTGGTGCCGACAGGGTCACCCACATAGTACTGTGTCTCCCCTACAGCGTTTACTTTTGAAAAGCATACAACTACCGACCTGCTGACACTGCATCTACTGAATCAAGTATCAACAGGAGTCAGCGATGCCGACAGAGAGATTCCCATAGCTGTTTGCGACATAGCACTCACACATGTCGACACATGTGCACTAAAAAGCTATAATGGGTATATCTGACAGGGAAAACACAGACATATATGCACAACTCAATAATTACATGCCCATTTCATTCTATATTGCACTAATCACTGTGCCCCCCCCCTTCATTTACACTGTACACATTGCTTTGGCGGGGACCGTGGAGAAAATGGCGCTGTATCATGTTGTGAGGGCTAAGCCACGCCCCTTCTCGGCGCGCTTCAGCCCCGCTATTATTTTAGCCTTTTATGCTGGCAGGGGTCCGTATACA
Source organism: Pseudophryne corroboree (assembly GCF_028390025.1). NCBI lineage: Eukaryota > Metazoa > Chordata > Amphibia > Anura > Myobatrachidae > Pseudophryne > Pseudophryne corroboree. The sequence goes on along the minus strand of NC_086447.1, from coordinate 290,318,503 downwards.
GTGCCTATGCCCTGTATACATGTTTAGTCAGGCTTAATGGAGAGGTATATTGCTGCCCAGGGCGCCCCCCCTGCGCCCTGCACCCTTGTAAAGCCGTTGGTGTGTGGGAGCATTGGCGCGCTGCGCAACCGCTGCGCGGTACCTCTGAGACTCTGAAGTCTTCTGCCGTCACTGAAGTCTTCTGTTCTTCTAATACTCACCCGGCTTCTTTCTTCTGGCTTCTGTGAGGGGGGTGACGGCGCGGCTCCGGGAACAAGCAGTTAGGCGCACCAAGTGATCGAACCCTCTGGAGCTAATGGTGTCCAGTAGCCTAAGAAGCAGAGCCCTTAACTCAGAAGTAGTAGGTCTGACTTCTGTCCCTTCAGTCCCACGAAGCAGAGAGCCTGTAGCCAGCAGGTCTTTCCTGAAAATAAAAAACCTAACATAAAGTCTTTCAGAGAAACTCAGTAGAGCTCCCCTAGTGTGTGTCCAGTCTCTCCTGGGCACAGAATCTAACTGAGGTCTGGAGGAGGGGCATAGAGGGAGGAGCCAGTTCACACCCATTCAAAGTCTTATAGTGTGCCCATGTCTCCTGCGGATCCCGTCTATACCCCATGGTCCTTACAGAGCCCCCAGCATCCTCTAGGACGTATGAGAAATATAAACATTGGAATCACTTGAGTTGTTTTTTTTTAAATGTTTTAATATTTTAACCTTAATTGTCTATCATAATTATAACTTGCTACACTACATTATACCGGTTGGTATCGTGTGACCAGCGGTCATACCGACGGCCGGATCCTGGCATTGAGATGGCCAGCGGGGTGGTGGGGGGGGGGGGGGATGCACACGGTCCCCCTCCTCTGTTGAAACGCCCCTGAGTCCCTGTTAGTTGGCATGCCGACTTTAGGAATTGTGAGGGGGCGGGATGTAGCCATCGGTATTGTGACCGCCGGTCACATAACTGCATCCCCATTATATCATAGCGCTCGTTACTGCTATAGAAAATACAAATGGATATTCACAAGTGCCACATGAACATGAAGGTATGTGGCACTGCGTTGGATACATTACAAGCACTAATGTACTGTTGAGACTAGAGCTGGACATTTCCATTCAATTAAATTCTGCTCAATATTTCTGCAATGTTTGCACTGTATTCATACCTCCCAACTTTTATTAGTCCTGAGGCGGGACTCTTCTGCGCAGCATAGCCCTGGGCACTCGAAAAGGGTGCGTGGCCTCTGGAAATGGGGCATGGTCTCAGTAATAGGGGGCGGCCATCTGCCACGCCTCCCATTTTCGGCACAGTTGGGGCCTGGCCAGAGTTCTGGGAGCTGCTGGTCATGCCCCTGTCCCTCTGTCTCCTGTGAATAGATGCAGTGAGCATGCACACAGTGTCTATTCACCGCTGCTCTGCAGCAGAGCAGCGAGTGTCACGAGCTTCCCAACTGCCCCTCGCAGGACACTGCGGCCCTCGGGCTGGACAGCGGGACAGTCCCAAAAAATGGGACTGTCCCGCGAAAATTGGGACGTTTGGGAGGTATGCTGTATTTTATATACACTGTGTAATCATTTGGTGTAACTAGTATATGTATATACAGGCTGAGGCAAAAAAAACACCCAGTTCTTAAAGGTTAACAAAAAAGGCATGGTAAATACTATTCCAAATCTTAGTACATAATCTGAAAATGCATAGAATACAGTTAATTTCCACGTGGTTTTGAATATGATATTGTCATTTCTAGGCATATAGCAGCCTTCAGTTCATTAATGGTTCTTGGTCTCAGCTGTCAGAGGGCTCCGCTGGCTGAGTAGAGGTGTTACATGATGCTGATGAGGATTGTTTTTAGCCTAGTAACGAAAATTCTGTTTAGTAACATAGCCAGACAAATGAAAGTGAGCTTCATCAAGAAATTGCAGCGATAACACTGTAAATGACCTGCCAAGTGATGCAAAACTTCAGAAATGTACTACAAGTGTGTATCACGAATGAAGGCCCCCATCTGTATGATATCATATTCAGAACAAATTGAAAATAAAATCTCTTCCATGTACTTTTATAATATGTAGTAACATTTTGAATAGCATTTACCCTGCCTTTTTGATATGCTAGAAGAATGTTCTAGGTTACACATTTGCTGTAGCAAGTAACATGGATGGAATGTGGGAAAATTGAAGAAGTAAGTGAAATGGTTGTCCTCTCTGCCTCATTGCAGGTACCTTTAGCTTGTTAAACATAGGTTCTCTGCAGGATACAGATGAAATGAGCAAACCTGATTTTGTCATAAATCCTGACAAATACTTTGGAGAGAAGACAGAATATAACACATCTAGCATTGTAGAATTACCTACGTTCACAGAAAGTAAGTAATCATACCTTGGTCATAAAATATCTAATGCACCATATTATGGGAGAAATGTATCAAACCTTCTAAAGAGGACAAATGGAGAAATTGGCCATAGCAACTTTAATTTGTCTAGAACAGCGGTTCCCAACCTGTGGTACGTGTACCCATGGGGGTACAGTGCGGACTGCTCAGGGGTATTAAAAACAAAACCGGTAATGCTCCAGTGTCCACCCGGCACATGCGCTGTCACGCGTGGAGGATGCCGGGTAGTCCTGAAAGTGTGGCGCCAAACTCCTCCTCCATTTCCCGGCCTGCTGGGAGCATGACTGTGATGTAATCACACTCCTGCGGCTGGCGCAGAGAGGACCATGGGGGCTGGCTGGACATGTTGTATAGGTCGCAGCGTCTTTGTCACTGCCACTTCTTTTTTTTTCTTGCTGCGTGGGGCAGGCAGGGACCAGGGCAGCAAAAGCCAGGACTTGGAGGTAATTGAAAGAATTTTAATCACTCAGCATTCTGAATTCTGTGGAATTGAGTATCTCTCTCTCTCTCTGTATATATATATATATATATATATATATTTATACCTAACAAAAACAAACTTTTCTGTCAAGGACGGATGGGTGGGGGGAATTTATGAGGCAAGGGGGTACTCATAAATGAAAAGCCTAATCAAGGGGTATGGGAGAGAAAAAAGGTTGGGATCCGCTGGTTTAGAATATTCTATAAAATGATAGGTAAAATCTGATTGGTTGCTATGGAAAACTTCTCAACTGACCTTCTTTAGAAGGTTTGAAACATCTCCCCCAATTGTACCTTATGTGACCTTGAATAATGAAAAAATAAGATTTTAACCTACCGGTAAATCTTTTTCTCCTAGTCCATAGAGGATGCTGGGGACTCCGTAAGGACCATGGGGTATAGATGGGCTCCGCAGGAGTCATGGGCACCACAAAGAACTTTTAGTATGGGTGTGCACTGGCTCCTCCCTCTATGCCCCTCCTCCAGACCTCAGTTAGAGAAACTATGCCCAGAGGAGATGGACAATAAGAGGAAAGGATTTTGTTAATCTAAGGGCAAGGGGGGTCATTCCGAGTTGTTCGCTCTGTATTTTTTTCTCGCAACGGAGAGATTAGTCGCTAATGCGCATGCGCAATGTCCGCAGTGCGACTGCGCCAAGTAAATTTGCTATGCAGTTTGGTATTTTACTCACGGCATTACGAGAATTTTTTCTTCGTTCTGGTGATCGTAATGTGATTGACAGGAAGTGGGTGTTTCTGGGCGGAAACTGGCCGTTTTATGGGTGTGTGTGAAAAAACGCTACCGTTTCTGGGAAAAACGCGGGAGTGGCTGGAGAAACGGAGGAGTGTCTGGGCAAACGCTGGGTGTGTTTGTGACGTCAAACCAGGAACGACAAGCACTGAACTGATCGCACTGGCAGAGTAAGTCTCGAGCTACTCAGAAACTGCACAGAGAAGTATTTTCGCAATATTGCGAATCTTTCGTTCGCAATTTTGCTAAGCTAAGATTCACTCCCAGTAGGCGGCAGCTTAGCGTGTGCAAAGCTGCTAAAAGCAGCTTGCGAGCGAACAACTCGGAATGATCCCCAAGATTCATACCAGCCCACACCAACCACACCGTATAACCTGGAATATACGCAACCTGTTAACAGTATGAACAAAAAACAGTATCAGTCAAAGACCGATCCCAACTGTAACATAACCCTTATGTAAGCAACAACTATATACAAGTCTTGCAGATTTAGTCCACACTGGGACGGGCGCCTCTACGGACTAGGAGAAAAAGATTTACCGGTAGGTTTAAAATCTTATTTTCTCTTACGTCCTAGAGGATGCTGGGGACTCCGTAAGGACCATGGGGTTTATACCAAAGCACCAAACCGGGCGGGAGAGTGCGGATGACTCTGCAGCACCGATTAAGCAAACACGAGGTCCTCATCAGCCAGGGTATCAAACTTGTAGAATTTTGCTAAAGTGTTTGAACCCGACCAAGTAGCTGCTCGGCAAAGCTGTAATGCCGAGACGCCTCGGGCAGCCTCCCAAGAAGAGCCCACCTTCCTAGTGGAATGGGCCTTTACCGAATTTGGTAACGGCAATCCAGCCGTAGAATGAGCCTGCTGAATCGTGGTACAGATCCAGCGAGCAATAGTCTGCTTAGAAGCAGGAGCGCCAACCTTGTTGGCTGCATACAGGACAAACAGAGCCTCTGTTTTCCTAACCCTAGCCGTCCTGGCTACATACATTTTTAAGGCCCTGACTACATCCAGGGACTTGGAGTCCAACAAGTCACCCTTAGCCACAGGCACCACAATAGGTTGGTTCATATGAAATGAAGAAAACACCTTAGGCAAAAATTGAGGACGAGTCCTCAACTCTGCTCTATCCACATGGAAAATCAAATAGGGACTCTTGTGAGACAAGGCCGCCAATTCGGACACCCACCTTGCAGATGCCAAGGCCAATAACATGACCACCTTCCAAGTGAGAAATTTTAATTCCACCGTTTGAAGAGGTTCAAACTAGTGAGATTTCCGGAACCTTAACACCACGTTAAGGTCCCAAGGTGCCACAGGGGGCACAAAAGGAGGCTGGATGTGCAGCACTCCCTTCACAAAAGTCTGGACTTCTGTGAGAGAAGCCAATTCCTTCTGAAAAAATATAGATAGGGACGAAATCTGTACCTTAATGGAGCCTAACTTCAGGCCCATATCCACTCCTGTCTGTAGAAAGTGGAGAAAACGGCCCAGATGGAAATCTTCCATAGGAGCATTCTTGGCTTCACACCAAGATACATAATTACTCCAGATACGGTGATAATGTTTCGCCGTCACCTCCTTCCTAGCCTTTATCAGAGTAGGGATGACTTCCTCCGGAATACCTTTCCCAGCTAGGATTCGGTGTTCAACCGCCATGCCGTCAAACGTAACCACGGTAAGTCTTGGAACACGCAGGGCCCCTGCTGCAACAGGTCCTCCCTGAGAGGAAGAGGCCACGGATCTTCTGTGATCATTTCCTGAAGATCTGAATACCAGGCCCTTCGAGGCCAATCTGGAACAACGAGTATTGTCTATACTCTTTTTCGTCTAATGATGCTCAATATTTTTGAGATGAGGCAGAGGAGGGAACACATAGACCGATTGAAACACCCATGGTGTCACTAGGGCGTCTACTGCTACTGTCTGAGGGTCCCTTGACCTGGCACAATACCTCCAAAGCTTTTTGTTGAGGTGTGATGCCATCATGTCTATTTGAGGAAGTCCCCAATGACTTGTTATCTCTGCAAAGACTTCTTGATGAAGTCCCCACTCTCCTGGATGGATATCGTGTCTGCTGAGGAAGTCTGCTTCCCAGTTGTCCACTCCCAGTATGAAGACCGCTGACAGAACGCTTACGTGATTTTCCGCCCAGCGAAGAATCCTGGTGGCTACCGCCATTGCCACTCTGCTCCTTGTCCCGCCTTGGCGGTTTACATGAGCCACGGCTGTGACGTTGTCTGATTGAATCAGCACCGGTAGGTCGCGAAGAAGATTCTCCGCTTGTCGTAGGCCATTGTATATGGCCCTCAATTTCAGCACGTTGATGTGTAGACAAGCCTCCTGGCTTGACCAAAGTCCCTGAAAGTTTCTTCCTTGTGTGACTGCTCCCCATCCTCGGAGGCTCGTGTCTGTGGTTAAAAGAACCCAGTCCTGAATGCCGAACCTGCAACCCTCTAGAAGGTGAGCACTCTGCAGCCACCACAGGAGAGACACCCTGGCCCTGGGGGACAGGCTTATCTTCTGATGTATTTGTAGATGGGACCCTGACCACTTGTCCAGAAGGTCCCACAAAAATGTCCTCGCATGGAACCTGCCGAAGGGGATGCCTCGTAGGCTGCCACCATTTTCCCCAGAACTCGAGTGCATTGATGAACAGACACTCTCTTTGGTTTTAGCAGGTCTCTGACCATGTTCTGGAGATTCCAGGCTTTTTCTCTTGGGAGAAAAACCCTCTTCTGTTCCGTGTCCAGAATCATGCCTAGGAATGATAGTCGAGTCGTTGGAACCAATTGTGACTTTGGCAGATTGAGAATCCAACCGTGCTGTTGTAGCACTCTCAGGGAGAGTGACACGCTCTTCAGCAATTGATCTCTCGATCTCGCTTTTATCAGGAGATCGTCCAAGAACGGGATAATTGTGACTCCCTGCCTGCGCAGGAGCACCATCATCTCCGCCATCACCTTGGTGAAAATCCTCGGTGCCGTGGAAAGCCCAAACTGCAACGTCTGAAACTGGTAATGACAGTCCTGTACAGCGAATCTCAGGTACTCCTGATGAGGAGGATATATGGGGACATGAAGGTAGGCATCCTTCACGTCCAGTGATACCATAAAATCCCCCCTTCCAGAATGGATATCACAGCCCGGAGCGACTCCATCTTGAATTTGAACTTTTTCAAGTACAGGTTTAGGGATTTTAGATTTAAAATGGGTCTGACCAAACCATCCGGCTTCGGGACCACGAACAGGGTTGAATAGTACCCTTTCCCCTGTTGGACCAGGGGAACCTTGACAATCACTTGCTGTTGACACAGCTTTTGAATTGCAGCCAATATTACTTCCCTTTCCGGGGAAGAAGCTGGCAAGGCCGACTTGAAAAGTTTGTAGCCTTGGGATACAATTTCCATCGCCCAAGGATCCACATCTGAAAAAACCCAGACCTGGATGAAGAGTCGAAGACGTGCCCCCACTGGTGCGGACTCCCTCAGTGGAGCCCCAGCGTCATGCGGTGGATTTAGCAGAAGCCGGGGAGGACTTCTGCTCCTGGGAACTAGCCGAAGCAGGCGTTCTCCTTCCTCTACCCTTACCTTTGGCGAGGAAGGAGGAGCCCCGACCTCTTCTGGACTTATGCGACCGAAAGGACTGCATCTGATATTGTGGAGTTTTCTTTTGCTGTGGGGGAACAAAAGGCAAAAAAGTAGATTTACCCGCGGTATCTGTGGAAACCAGGTCCGCGAGACCATCCCCAAATAAAACCTCACCCTTGTAAGGTAAAATCTCCATATGCTTCTTTGAGTCGGCATCACCCGTCCATTGGCGGGTCCACAGGGCTCGTCTAGCGGAAATCGCCATGGCGTTCGCTCTCGAACCTAGCAGCCCAACGTCTCTCTGAGCGTCTCTCATATATAAGACTGCGTCTTTAATGTGACCTAAGATCAATAAAATTGTATCCCTGTCTAGGGTATCAATGTCAGTTGACAAAGTATCTGTCCAAGCCGCAACTGCGCTACATAACCATGCCGATGCAATTGCCGGTCTGAGTAAAGCACCCATATGCGTATAGATAGATTTTAAGGTAGTCTCCTGTCTGCGATCAGCAGGATCCTTGAGGGCTGCCGTGTCTGGAGACGGCAGCACCACCTTCTTGGACAGACGCGTTAAAGCCTTGTCCACCCTGGGCGAAGATTCCCACCGTACCCTGTCCTGTGCAGGGAAAGGGTACACCATAAGAATCCTCTTGGGAATCTGCAGTTTTTTGTCTGGAGTTTCCCAAGCTTTTTCAAATAACTCGTTCAGCTCACGGGATGGTGGAAAGGTAACCTCCGGTCTCAGGGACAGAGGGGTCATCAGTGATATGCAAAACATCTTTTATTGCAATAATCATATAATGAATACTTTTGGCCACCCTTGGGTGTAACCTCGCCTCATCGTAGTCGACACTGGAGTCAGAATCCGTGTCGGTATCAGTGTCTGCTATTTGGGATAGGGGACGTTTTTGAGACCTAGAAGGGCCCGGTGACCCAGTCGAAGCCGTGGATTGATTCCCTGCTTTTTCCCTGGACTCTGCTTTGTCCAATCTCTTATGTAATAAGGTCACATTTGCATTTAAAACATTCCACATGTCCATCCAATCATGAGTCGGCGTTGTCGACGGAGACACCACAATCATCTGCTCCACCTCCTCCTTAGATGAGCCTTCCGCTTCAGACATGCCGACACACGCGTACCGACACCCCCACACACACAGGGATATATCTATAAGGGGATAGTTCCCCACCAAGGCCCTTTGGAGAGACAGAGAGAGAGTATACCAGCACACACCCAGCACCAACTGACACTGGAAACCAATTCCCAGATATAGCGCTTTTATATATATAACCGTGTAATACACTCACTGCGCCTTACAAGTGCCCCCCTCTTTTTCTGCCCTCTGTCACTGTGTTCAGCAGGGGAGAGTCCGGGGAGCCAGCTTCTCTGCAGTGCTCTGTGGAGAAAATGGCGCTGGCTAGTGCTGAGGGATCAAGCTCCGCCCCCTCCAGCGGCGGGCTTCGGTCCCGCTCAATTTTATAAAAAGTGGCAGGGGATTTATTATATACTAACTGCCTCCGCAGCCAATATCAATATAAATGCCAGACTAGAGGTTTATATTGCTGCCCAGGGCGCCCCCCCCCCCCCCTGCGCCCTGCACCCAACAGTGCCTGCCAGTGTGTGTAGTGTGTGGGAGCAATGGCGCGCAGCGTTACCGCTGCGCGCTTACCTCAGGGAAGATCTGAAGTCTTCTTTTCTTCTTATACTCACCCGGCTTCTATCTTCCGGCTCTGTGAGGAGGACGGCGGCGCGGCTCTGGGACGAACGGCGGGGGGAGACCTGCGTTCCGACTCCCTCTGGAGCTAATGGTGTCCAGTAGCCTAAGAAGCAGAGCCTATCACTTAAGTAGGCCTGCTTCTCTCCCCTCAGTCCCACGATGCAGGGAGCCTGTTGCCAGCAGTGCTCCCTGAAAATAAAAAACCTAACAAAACTCTTTTTCAGAGAAACTCAGGAGAGCTCCCCTGTAGTGCACCCAATCTCCTCTGGGCACAGGATCTAACTGAGGTATGCAGGAGGGGCATAGAGGGAGGAGCCAGTGCACACCCATACTAAAAGTTCTTTGTGGTGCCCATGTCTCATGCGAAGCTCGTCTATACCCCATGGTCCTTACGGAGTCCCCAGCATCCTCTAGGACGTAAGAGAAAAAGCTTATTTTCACGTAATAAATTATGTGCATGGACTGGAATTAGTGAACCAAAGGCTAGCCACACAAGGAGCGATGTGTGCGGCGGATGCTCGGAGTGTCCGAGGGACGATATATCGAGGCGGTCCCCACACACGGAGTGATCCTGTGCCCGCCTGCTATGCTGGCCCTCCCCCGCATAGCGCTACATGGGATCGTCCGCCTGCATAACTGATCATTTGAACATGCAGAAAGATCAGCGATGCGGGCAGACGACCCAACGGGTGCGCGCAATGGACAACATCATGCCTACACATATAGCTGCTATATCGTTCCAATACGTCGGATTGGCAGCTATATCGTGCCGTGTGGGGGCCTTAACACTGATCATGAGCTGTGAACTGCTGTTGTAGGAAGTGTGGAGATGGGAGTGGCCATTTTCCACACACATTCTAGTACTCCGTGACCTTACTTAACTCTTCCCCAAGTACACCTATATACTGTTGCGTCCCTCCGACCATCCTAAGTGCACCAAAACTCTCCTACACCTCTGCTCCAAGTTGCGGCACAGCTACTTTGTATGCAATGCTTCTGTATTACACATGGTACCACTTTTCTTTAAGAACAGAGGATTTGGGCTCTGTCTACATTAGTACATAGAGCGCAATGTTTGTAGAATTTATGTAGATCATGTTTTATGAAACGTACACTTACTTTTCAGATCTACAGCTATTTGTCGCATCTTGTAAAACAAATGCATCTCTGGCTTTAGATCAGTGCTGCGCAGAGGCGTCGGAATGGGGGGGGGCAAGGGGCAGCTCGCTCCCCCCAAACATGAGAGAGGCGCCTACCGCCGCCGATACTAGCGGCAGCGCTACAGGCCGCACCATCCCTGTACAGTACGGCGGCTGAGATAAGCGCCGCACATAAAGGGCGCTTCGGCCGCGGACCGCGATTCACTGACTGTCACTGCCCTTGACAGTGACAGTCAGTGCTGCTGCTGCTCCCATGTAGCGCTCAGATCACGCATATGTATTGAGCGGCTGAGTGTCACGGCGTCAAGCCGCTCATTACATATGCGCAAGCTGTGCTGGGGCCGGACCCGGACGTCGCAGCGGAGATACCGAGAGGAGACTTGTTTGAAAATGCGGGGGCCGCAGGGCCGGCGCCACCATTAGGCAGCTTTAGGCAGCTGCCTATGGGCGGCGGCCACTGGAGGGCGGCACTACACACTGGCAATGAGTGGCTGCTGTCTTATACAGTGACTCTAGCCTCAGCTCAGTCAGCCAAGCTCCACCTTTTTTTAAAAGACGAGGAGCAGTCATGGATGTCATCGCCGCCAAGCTGCCACTGGGTCTGTGAAATGTGAGTGAAAAAGTCAGGTGAAAGCATTGCGAACACTGACTCTATCCTCTTTCTGCCATCCTGCCGCGGCTGCCCACCTCCGCGATAGCACTTGGCTGTCTCGGCATATTGCCGCCCCGCGCTTTGACTGCATCTGCTCCCGAATGTGCATCACCCCACGATTGGGCTCCTGGCCTCCCATATATAACCCCTCCTGCCCTCCGTTATTGTGCTCCCGCACGGCGCATCAATATGCCCCCCCCCCCGCGATTGAGCTCCCGGTCTCCCGCATGCCGCTTCTAGTCACACGCATCTTGAAAATCCGCTCTCTTCTCTCTCTCCCCCCCGTGACTCTGCTCCCGCTGCCTGTTACCCGCACCCGCAATATCTTGTAACTCTCCACACACCCCCGCGACTCTGCTCCCCCCGCTGCTTGTTACCCGCACCCACTGGGCTCCTAATCTTGAAAACCACACTCATCTCTCCCCCCCCCACCCCGCGACTCTGCTCCTGCTTACCTGTACCTGCACCCACTGGCTCCTTCATCTCGTAACCCGCACCCCCTCCCCCCCCCCCCCCCCCGCTACTCTGCTCCCCCCGCTGCTTGTTACCCGCACCCACTGGGCTCCTAATCTTGTAAGCCACACTCATCTAACCCCCCCCCCCCCCACCCCGCGACTCTGCTCCTGCTTACCTGCACCCACTGGCTCCTTCATCTCATAACCCGCACTCCCCCCATCCCGCGACTCTGCTCCCGCTGCCTGTTGCGCTGTAGTAAGTTTAGCAGCCTGCAGCTCCATGTCTTCAGGGAAGAAGGGACAGAGGAAAGTGTGCAGTCTCTCTCTGTCCTGTGCATGGGTCATTACAGCCTGTCTTTCCCATCAACAAAGCAAGAGACAGGCTGTATTATTTTTTTGTTCTCCAGTCACCAATTCAATTTGAATATTTGGCTCTGGTTTTATATATATATATATATATATATTATTATATATACACATACATACATACATATACACACACACACACACACACACACACACACACACATATATACAGTGCTCGAAGTGGTCCGGTATACTCCGGTATGGCATACCTGCACTTCTTCGAGCACTGAGGGCGGTATGTACTAAGCGACGCTACTTTTTACAAATCTGCCGTGGAGCGGCCATGCTGGGAGTTCGGGGGGGGAATGATCCAGTTACCCAGCTGCCCAGCTGTGGCACAATGTACGTCCCGTGTACTCGGGGTGGCGGGGGCGATCTGACTGTACCAGAGCTGGGCGCCTGTATCTGGGTGCAGAGTGAAGCTGTGCTTGTAATACGCCGGACACTGCCCAGCTACCTCTACACTGCTGCCCCTGCCTGGGTGAGAGTAGCATAAGGGCTCCTGGCAGGGTGCTGCTGATTTTATGTAGTGTGTGTCATTTACTGTGCATCTTTCTGTGTCATATTTTATATTGTGTGTGTCACTGCATAGGTTACTTTGTGTGGGTGTCACTGTATAGGCTACTGTATAGGTTACTGTGTGTGTCACTGCATAGGTTACTGTGTGTGTGTCACTATAGGCTACTGTATAGGTTACTGTGTGTGTCACTGCATAGGTTACTGTGTGTGTCACTATAGGCTACTGTATAGGTTACTGTGTGTGTCACTGCATAGGTTACTGTGTGTGTCACTATAGGCTACTGTATAGGTTACTGTGTGTGTCACTGTATAGGTTACTCTGTGTGCTATAATGTGAATTTTGGCTCATACCATGTGCTATAATGTGAATTTCGGCTCATTCTGTGTGCTATAATGTGAATTTTGGCTCATACCGTGTGCTATAATGTGAATTTCGGCTCATACCCTGTGCTATAATGTGAATTTCGGCTCATACCGTGTGCTATAATATGAATTTCGGCTCATTCAGTGTGCTATAATATGAATTTCGGCTCATTCAGTGTGCTATAATGTGAAAGGGTCACCAGTACTAGATAGTATAATGGGTCCTACTATTGTGGTACATAATGTGTATAAGGGAGGTCATTCCGAGTCGTTCGCTCGGAAAACGAGCGAGGGAGGTCATTCCGAGTCGTTCGCTCGGAGGTCATTCCGAGTCGTTCGAGCGAACAACTCGGAATGAGGGCCAAGGGGTATATGGGCCCTCATTCCGAGTTGTTCGCTCGCAAGGCGATTTTAGCAGTATTGCACACGCTAAGCCGCCGCCTACTGGGAGTGAATCTTAGCTTCTTAAAATTGCGAACGAAAAAATTCGCAATATTGCGATTACACATCTCGTAGCAGTTTCAGAGTAGCTTCAGACTTACTCGGCATCTGCGATCAGTTCAGTGCTTATCGTTCCTGGTTTGACGTCACAAACACACCAAGCGTTCGCCCAGACACTCCTCCGTTTCTCCAGCCACTCCCGCGTTTTTTCCGGAAACGGTAGCGTTTTTTCCCACACGCCCATAAAACGGCCTGTTTCCGCCCAGTAACACCCATTTCCTGTCAATCACACTACGATCGCCTGAGCGAAGAAAAAGCCGTGAGTAAAAATCCAAACTTCATAGCAAATTTACTTGGCGCAGTCGCAGTGCGGACATTGCGCATGCGCACTAAGCGGAAAAACGCTGCGATGCGAAGAAATTTTCAGAGCGAACGACTCGGAATGACCTCCATGGTGTGGTAAACTACACTGAAGGACACGCCCCCTTTTGAGTGGCCACGTCCCCTTTCTGGAGCACACGCGCGCTAAATTACAACCTTCACTTTTCCATACCCCCACTTCAAAATTTCCACTTTGACCACTGTGTGTATATGAGTATACATACTGTGTAGATAGATAGATAGACAGACAGACAGATAGGTATTACGTGTGTCTAGTTTTTTATATATATATACTCATCTACACAGTAGCTGGGAGCAGGGCCGGACTATAAGAAGGGCAACAGGGGTGGTAGCGGTGGGGGAGGGGGGGTTATGGCTGAAGTTTTGCCTAGGGTGCCAAAAAACCTTGCACCGGCCCTGGGGGGCCGCCCGTTCCAGCTTGTCCACCCGCCCGCCCGGCGTCCTGTGGTGGTATGTCTTCCTTGCACTGTAGGGACATATGTATATCTGGCAATGGGGGTATATATGTATAACTGGCACTGGGGGTATATATGTATAACTGGCACTGGGGGCATATATGTGTACAGTATCTGGCACTGGGGGCATATATGTATAACTGGCTCTGGGGATATATATGTATACAGTATCAGGCACTGGGGGCATATATGTATAACTGGCTCTGGGGCATATGTATAACTGGCTCTGGGGGCATATATGTATACAGTATCTGGCACTGGGGGCATATATGTATATCTGGCACTGGGGCATACAGTATGTATAACTGGCTCTGGGGGCATATATATATATATATATATATATATGGTGCAAAACGACCCGGCACTCATTAATCCCTTCAACCAAAGTATGGTGCTCACGGTGCCTTCCCACAGGGTTGCAGCCCAGCAATAGAGAGAACAAAACGGGCGGCACTCGGAGTCTCAGTCTCAATAATCAAAGTGCAGTGACTTTATTGTCAACATAGACATCAACGTTTCGGGGTCACAGCCCCGTCGTCAGGATAAGTGACATAAGTGAAATCAAGTGTATAAATACCTTATTGTGTAGGATGACTCCTCCCGTCAGTGTAGCCCACGCTGCCCGGATCCCGGCCGCGTCGCCCGGTCCCTACGGAAGTGACGCAGCGCCGGTCCGCCCAGCAAGACGCGCTGACACTGTTAATAGGGTTGTCATGGTTACTCACAACATAAATGAAGAGGAAGTTTTCTGTTACTTCCAGAGACATTTCTAAACAACAAATTTGTGAATGATGTACATTAAAGTGCTCACGTGCCTGTAAATCAAAAAATACTGTGCAAAAAATATGTGAACTTTAAAACCACACAAACAAGACAAAAAACGTAATCATCACAGGAATGTTACAATTAATATACTTTATAGCAAATTTTGTTACTCTACTTCTTTCTGAACACTTCCATATAAAGTAAATGTTAGTGCTAATAACCTAATATATGAGGTCAATGTGGTGCTACATATAGAACTCATTCCGTACGTATTTATAACTACGGGTGATATGCAGGGGAAGTGCTATTAAGGCAGTGTTAGAGTCATGGCTGGACTCTTCACAGGAAGCATCGAAGATTCAGGGACTCGTTGAGACCTTTAGGATGAACAGTGTTTGATCTATGGATCCATCTGGATTCCAATTGCAGCAATTTCTTAGATCTGTCCCCCCCTCGTAAAGACTTGGGAACATGATCAATAATTTTATATCTTAACGTGGCCATGCTGTGTTTGGCTTTTGCAAAATGCCTGGCCACAGGTTGCTCACTGTCCCCTTTCTTGATGGCTTCCCGTATGGCATATCTGTGCTGTGCCATACGTGTCTTAAAGGCACAGTCTGTTTTGCCCACATACGCTAATCCGCAAGGACAGGTAAGAAGATATATCACAAATTTTGAATCACAAGATAGCGGATACAGGATTGTATATATTTTACCAGTATGCGGGTGTCTGAAGTTGTCACCTTGAGTAAGATAGTTGCATGTAGTGCAGCCACTACAACGATAGCCCCCTTGCTTCTTGCTGAGGAAATGTGATCTTGGTTTCTCAAATTCAGAGATGTCAGTCTTCACCACATAATCTCTGATACTCTTGTTCCTAGTGTGACTTACTAATAATTTAGAATTGTGGACCTCACCCAAATCTTTGTCTGAAGCCACTATCGGCCACAATTGTTTTGCTCTTTTAGACAGGTATGTACTACTCTAATTAAATTGCGTGACCCACGGAAATCTACCTTCCAAGGTTTTTTTATCCCTGGGTGTAAGTAATTGTTCTCGTGTTAAACTAAGGGCTCTATCTTTAGCTTTCTTAAGATCTCCAATTCGATATCCCCTGTCTAGGAATTTTTTTGTCATTGTAATCAACTCTAGATCCCTAACCACAGGGTCATTGTTGATGCGACAGACCCGGAGGAATTGGGAATATGGGAGACTGGAGATAGTAGCTCTTGGATGAAAACTGTCATGTTTGAGAAGGTTGTTTCTATCTGTTGACTTAACATAAAGGGAAGTATTAATTAGTCCTGCCTGGATGGAAATTTTTACATCTAGGAAATTGATGGTACTTGTATCAATAGTAGCTGTGAACTTTACTGGGCTATCAGAGTGATTGTGTGTTTCTATTAAATTTTCCAATCGTGCCTGTGTGCCGGTCCACAGAATCAGTACATCATCTATATACCTAAGATATAAGCCTAAATGGCAAGCTATGCTGTTGTCCTGTAAAAATAAATCCTTCTCTACTTCCCACATGTATGTGTTCGCAAATGATGGGGCCACCGCAGACCCCATCGCACAAGAAAAAAATTGTGCGTGAGTGTAAACTGTAAAAGCTCCAAAAAGAATTCAATTTGCGGACCCTTGTATAACGGGTTGTTAGTAATAAGACGTCTAACCGCTGCTAATCCCGCTGTATGCGGGATGCATGTATATAGACTGGTTACGTCTATAGAAGCCAACACGGTATGAGCGGGTAGTATACCCAGTGTCCCTAATTTACTGAGAAGGGTTGAGGTGTCTTTCAAATGAGTGCTGGTGTGTTGGATACATGGTTGCAGAAATGTGTCGCAATAAACAGCCAAAGGCTCACACAGTGATCCCCGGGCCGAAATAATGGGCCTACCTGGGGGGTCACGTGCGTCTTTGTGTAACTTGGGAATGCTGTAAAAGATGGGTACAACAGGAAATTCTCTACACAACATTTTAGATACAGAGACAGAGATTATATCCTCAGTTACTGCCCTTGCTAGCAATGTATCCAGCTCTTGTTTAAAAGCACTGGTCGGGTCGGATTTCAAACAACCATATGTATTATGATCAGATAACAACCTCTCACATTCTGCTTTGTATTTAGCTAGATCTAAAACCACAATACCTCCCCCTTTATCAGCATTCCTGATAATGATATCCCTTCTTTTACCCAGATTTTTAAGGGTCACAAATTCCTTTCTAGACATATTGGGATAAGGTTTAGCGCATGGTTCTTTATCAAGTGATTCCATCATCCTATTAAACGCCCTTATTGATGAATTCAGCGTATTGGGTTCAAACGAAGACCTACTCAGTTTACTCACCTGAGCCGGGATGTCAGATGTCAGAGACAACCCATGGCTAGGTGTTGATTTGTGGAAATGTTCCTTTAATTGAAGGGCGCGTGTTAATTTAAATGTCTCTATTTTCCATTGCATTGGATCGAGTGAATTCGTAGGTACAAAACCTAATCCTTTGCTAAGGACTGTGTTCCCCAGTGGTGACAGGTCCTTTGAAGAAAGATTAAATATTAATTGCGTCCCCTCTTCGGCGGCTTGGAATTTGCCTTGGGACCTCGCTTTCCTCCTCGTTTGTCCCCCTCTCCTCGTGAACGCACTCCTCTTCCGGCGGCGATAGCCCTGGTATGTACCCCTAAAGGGGCTTCATCCACATGTTGTTTGTGACCTGGGGTAACTTCGTCAACTTCGCTAGCTGAGGTGCTTGAGTAGGTGGGGCGCTGTTCTCGACGTCTGGAATATTGCTGACGTCCCGGGGTCTGTCTTGCGGAGCTATTGTATAACCAGGAGTATACCCTATGTTGGGCATAGTCCTGTTGTACTCGTATAAGTTTCTATTTTTTAAATTTAATTAGATTGGTTTTGTACTGTTCCAATTCTCCTTCAAGTTTAGCAAGCCATTCAGGGGGCGAGGATGTGGAAATATCGTGCTCCGTTAAGAATGTCTCAATTTTGCTGTTGGTACTATTCATCTCACGCGCTGCCTCTTCTATAACGAGCAGTAAGAGGTCGATAGAGCATTTATTCAGCACTGATATCCATTTCCTGCAAAATGCCACATCATACCACCCTATAGTGGGCATGTTGTGGATGCGAAATCCTCGCGGGATTTGTTTTGCCCTGAAGTAGTCTGATAGTCATTCCATGATATAGGTAATCAATTTCTCGTTTGCGCAATTTAAGTAAATCTTTAAAAAGGTCTTCATTCGTGATGCCACAATCTGATTCAAAGGCTGAGGTCTTAAAAAGAATGTTTTCTGCCTCTGCCTCAGAAAAAATCAATGTGTCAGAGTTGTCACACTGCAAAAAGTGTGTAGCTCCATCATCACCTCCTTCTGCTATAGAAGCCATGTGGCTGTATGGAAGGTGTGCAAAACTTGCTGGGAAAAGTGCTGCGTGCTGTGCAAAATAGTGCTTCCAATATGTGCAAGTAACATGCAAGTGGAGATCCTCCTGAATAAAAATAGGGGTCTTCCGGTGCCTTGGTCACCAATTAGGAAACCTCTGCCAGGATCCAATTGTAGATATGGTGCAAAACGACCCGGCACTCATTAATCCCTTCAACCAAAGTATGGTGCTCACGGTGCCTTCCCACAGGGTTGCAGCCCAGCAATAGAGAGAACAAAACGGGCGGCACTCGGAGTCTCAGTCTCAATAATCAAAGTGCAGTGACTTTATTGTCAACATAGACATCAACGTTTCGGGGTCACAGCCCCGTCGTCAGGATAAGTGACATAAGTGAAATCAAGTGTATAAATACCTTATTGTGTAGGATGACTCCTCCCGTCAGTGTAGCCCACGCTGCCCGGATCCCGGCCGCGTCGCCCGGTCCCTACGGAAGTGACGCAGCGCCGGTCCGCCCAGCAAGACGCGCTGACACTGTGAATAGGGTTGTCATGGTTACTCACAACATAAATGAAGAGGAAGTTTTCTGTTACTTCCAGAGACATTTCTAAACAACAAATTTGTGAATGATGTACATTAAAGTGCTCACGTGCATGTAAATCAAAAAATACTGTGCAAAAAATATGTGAACTTTAAAACCACACAAACAAGACAAAAAACGTAATCATCACAGGAATGTTACAATTAATATACTTTATAGCAAATTTTGTTACTCTACTTCTTTCTGAACACTCCCATATAAAGTAAATGTTAGTGCTAATAACCTAATATATGAGGTCAATGTGGTGCTACATATAGAACTCATTCCGTACGTATTTATAACTACGGGTGATATGCAGGGGAAGTGCTATTAAGGCAGTGTTAGAGTCATGGCTGGACTCTTCACAGGAAGCATCGAAGATTCAGGGACTCGTTGAGACCTTTAGGATGAACAGTGTTTAATCTATGGATCCATCTGGATTCCAATTGCAGCAATTTCTTAGATCTGTCCCCCCCTCGTAAAGACTTGGGAACATGATCAATAATTTTATATCTTAACGTGGCCATGCTGTGTTTGGCTTTTGCAAAATGCCTGGCCACGGGTTGCTCACTGTCCCCTTTCTTGATGGCTTCCCGTATGGCATATCTGTGCTGTGCCATACGTGTCTTAAAGGCACAGTCTGTTTTGCCCACATACGCTAATCCGCAAGGACAGGTAAGAAGATATATCACAAATTTTGAATCACAAGATAGCGGATACAGGATTGTATATATTTTACCAGTATGCGGGTGTCTGAAGTTGTCATCTTGAGTAAGATAGCTGCATGTAGTGCAGCCACTACAACGATAGCACCTTTGCTTCTTGCTGAGGAAATGTGATCTTGGTTTCTCAAATTCAGAGATGTCCGTCTTCACCACATAATCTCTGATACTCTTGTTCCTAGTGTGACTTACTAATAATTTAGAATTGTGGACCTCACCCAAATCTTTGTCTGAAGCCACTATCGGCCACAATTGTTTTGCTCTTTTAGACAGGTATGTACTACTCGAATTAAATTGCGTGACCCACGGAAATCTACCTTCCAAGGTTTTTTTTATCCCTGGGTGTAAGTAATTGTTCCCGTGTTAAACTAAGGGCTCTATCTTTAGCTTTCTTAAGATCTCCAATTCGATATCCCCTGTCTAGGAATTTTTTTGTCATTGTAATCGACTCTAGATCCCTAACCACAGGGTCATTGTTGATGCGACAGACCCGGAGGAATTAGGAATATGGGAGACTGGAGATAGTAGCTCTTGGATGAAAACTGTCATGTTTGAGAAGGTTGTTTCTATCTGTTGACTTAACATAAAGGGAAGTATTAATTAGTCCTGCCTGGATGGAAATTTTTACATCTAGGAAATTGATAGTACTTGTATCAATAGTAGCTGTGAACTTTACTGGGCTATCAGAGTGATTGTGTGTTTCTATTAAATTTTCCAATCGTGCCTGTGTGCCGGTCCACAGAATCAGTACATCATATGGTTGTTTGAAATCCGACCCAACCAGTGCTTTTAAACAAAGGCTGGATACATTGCTAGCAAGGGCAGTAACTGAGGGTATAATCTCTGTCTCTTTATCTAAAATGTTGTGTAGAGAATTTCCTGTTGTACCCATCTTTTACAGCATTCCCAAGTTACACAAAGACGCACGTGACCCCCTAGGTAGGCCCATTATTTCGGCCCGGGGATCACTGTGTGAGCCTTTGGCTGTTTATTGCGACACATTTCTGCAACCATGTATCCAACACACCAGCACTCATTTGAAAGACACCTCAACCCTTCTCAGTAAATTAGGGACACTGGGTATACTACCCGCTCATACCGTGTTGGCTTCTATAGACGTAGCCAGTCTATATACATGCATCCCGCATACAGCGGGATTAGCAGCAGTTAGACGTCTTATTACTAACAACCCGTTATACAAGGGTCCGCAAATTGAATTCTTTTTGGAGCTTTTACAGTTTACACTCACGCACAATTTTTTTCTTTACGACAGGAAGTACTACATACAACGCACATGTTGTGCGATGGGGTCTGCGGTGGCCCCATCATTTGCGAACACATACATGTGGGAAGTAGAGAAGGATTTATTTTTACAGGACAACAGCATAGCTTGCCATTTAGGCTTATATCTTAGGTATATAGATGATGTACTGATTCTGTGGACCGGCACACAGGCACGATTGGAAAATTTAATAGAAACACACAATCACTCTGATAGCCCAGTAAAGTTCACAGCTACTATTGATACAAGTACCATCAATTTCCTAGATGTAAAAATTTCCATCCAGGCAGGACTAATTAATACTTCCCTTTATGTTAAGTCAACAGATAGAAACAACCTTCTCAAACATGACAGTTTTCATCCAAGAGCTACTATCTCCAGTCTCCCATATTCCCAATTCCTCCGGGTCTGTCGCATCAACAATGACCCTGTGGTTAGGGATCAAGAGTTGATTACAATGACAAAAAAATTCCTAGACAGGGGATATCGAATTGGATATCTTAAGAAAGCTAAAGATAGAGCCCTTAGTTTAACACGGGAACAATTACTTACACCCAGGGATAAAAAAACCTTGGAAGGTAGATTTCCGTGGGTCACGCAATTTAATTCGAGTAGTACATACCTGTCTGAAAGAGCAAAACAATTGTGGCCGATAGTGGCTTCAGACAAAGATTTGGGTGAGGTCCACAATTCTAAATTATTAGTAAGTCACACTAGGAACAAGAGTATCAGAGATTATGTGGTGAAGACTGACATCTCTGAATTTGAGAAACCAAGATCACATTTCCTCAGCAAGAAGCAAGGGTGCTATCGTTGTAGTGGCTGCACTACATGCAGCTATCTTACTCAAGGTGACAACTTCAGACACCCGCATACTGGTAAAATATATACAATCCTGTATCCGCTATCTTGTGATTCAAAATTTGTGATATATCTTCTTACCTGTCCTTGCGGATTAGCGTATGTGGGCAAAACAGACTGTGCCTTTAAGACACGTATGGCACAGCACAGATATGCCATACGGGAAGCCATCAAGAAAGGGGACAGTGAGCAACCCGTGGCCAGGCATTTTGCAAAAGCCAAACACAGCATGGCCACGTTAAGATATAAAATTATTGATCATGTTCCCAAGTCTTTACGAGGGGGGGACAGATCTAAGAAATTGCTGCAATTGGAATCCAGATGGATCCATAGATTAAACACTGTTCATCCTAAAGGTCTCAACGAGTCCCTGAATCTTCGATGCTTCCTGTGAAGAGTCCAGCCATGACTCTAACACTGCCTTAATAGCACTTCCCCTGCATATCACCCGTAGTTATAAATACGTACGGAATGAGTTCTATATGTAGCACCACATTGACCTCATATATTAGGTTATTAGCACTAACATTTACTTTATATGGGAGTGTTCAGAAAGAAGTAGAGTAACAAAATTTGCTATAAAGTATATTAATTGTAACATTCCTGTGATGATTACGTTTTTTGTCTTGTTTGTGTGGTTTTAAAGTTCACATATTTTTTGCACAGTAATTTTTGATTTACAGGCACGTGAGCACTTTAATGTACATCATTCACAAATTTGTTGTTTAGAAATGTCTCTGGAAGTAACAGAAAACTTCCTCTTCATTTATGTTGTGAGTAACCATGACAACCCTATTCACAGTGTCAGCGCGTCTTGCTGGGCGGACCGGCGCTGCGTCACTTCCGTAGGGACCGGGCGACGCGGCCGGGATCCGGGCTGCGTGGGCTACACTGACGGGAGGAGTCATCCTACACAATAAGGTATTTATACACTTGATTTCACTTATGTCACTTATCCTGACGACGGGGCTGTGACCCCGAAACGTTGATGTCTATGTTGACAATAAAGTCACTGCACTTTGATTATCGAGACTGAGACTCCGAGTGCCGCCCGTTTTGTTCTCTCTCTCTCTCTCTCTCTCTCTCTCTCTCTCTCTCTCTCTATATATATATATATATATATAATATGTCTCTGGGGACATATATGTAAAACTGGCACTGGGGGCATATATGTGTGTATGTATGTTTATATATATATATATATATATATAATATATTTATCTATCTCTGGGCATATATGTATAACTGGCACTAGGGGCATATATGTATATCTGGCACTGGGGACATATGTATAACTGGCTCTGGGGGCATATATGTATAGCTTACACTGGGGACATATATGTATATCTGGCACTGGGGACATATACATATACGCCCCCAGAGCCAGCTATACATATGTCCCCAGTGCCAGATATACATATATGCCCCCAGTGCCAGTTATACATATATGCCCCCAGTGCCAGATATACATATATGCCCCCAGAGCCAGTTATACATATCTGGCACTGGGGTCATATATGTATAACTGGCACTGGGGGCATATATGTATACAGTATCTGGCACTGGGGGCATATATGTATACAGTATCTGGCACTGGGGGCATATATGTATATCTTGCACTGGGGACATATGTATAACTGGCTCTGGGGCCATATATGTATAACTGGCTCTGGGGCATATATGTATAACTGGCTCTGGGGGCATATATGTATAACTGGCACGGGGGGTATATATGTATAACTGGCTCTGGGGGCATATATGTATATCTGGCACTGGGGGCATATATGTATAACTGGTACTGGGGGCATATATGATCAACTTGCACTGGGGCATATATGTATATCTTGCACTGGGGACAGCATCTCTGGGCTGCGATCACCTCTGCCTGATTGAAAGGCAGAGGTGGTTGTGGGGCGGGAGAGGGCGTGCCAACGGCGTAAGAAAACCGTTGGGTGGGTGCGGTCCAGACAACACAGGTGTGTCTGGTCCGTTGCGGGGGCGGGCCGCGGCGGCTGCGTTGGAAGGAAGATACTAGCCAGGTTAAAAATCATCACCGCCATGCAATGCTTTTGCACCCGTGCGGGAGGGGCGGTGGGGGCAGAGCCAGACATGCTGGGTGGACTAGCCCTGTGCTGGACATCCCCCCGCATGTCTGAGAAACTGATCATAGATGTGCTAAATTTACCACATCTAGGGCGGGATGTACTAAAGCAAAAATGCGGTAAAACCCCCGAAACTAACACCCTACCGCTGCGTTTTCGGCATCCAGGGTATCGCCATTTCTGGATGGCGATACCCTATAGAAGCCTATGGGCTTCTTTTCGCCGACCGCCGCAACCCGCCGACACCGCCAACACCCGCCGCAGACGCCTCCCCCCCTCCCCCCTAGCATACCTTCCTCCAGGCTGCCCTGGACCCGAAAGGTAGTCTCCTCCTCCCCATAGCAACGCAGCCGGACGTCCTTCCGGCTGCAGGCGGGAGGAGGAGGCGCCCGGGGCAGCCTGCTGCTGCTTCCCGGCGTCTAGCCAGTGTGGGGACCCCTGGGAGGTGACGGAGACCCCCGCAGATCACCTAACAGGTATCGCGGGGGGCCTCCGTCACCGCATCGCGATGTTGATCGCATATGTTAGTACATATGCGATCAACATCGCTGCTGTAACCGGCGAGGGGCGGCGATGTATGTTAATACATCCCGCCCCTACAATCAGATCTGAATTAGGCCCTTTAAAAGGCATATTGTGTGTAAGGGAGCTCTACCAGACATAATGTATATAAGGGGTCACTCATTCAACTGCTACTCCATAGAGTTTCGTACAGGTACAAGTGACCTGTCTAAGGTGGCCATAAATTAGGGGCGCCAAATTGAGATTTTATCTTGCCCCCCTCAACTGAAAAACGTTCTGACGCCCCTGGTGCTGCGTACCAGTAAGAAATTCCCAGCCGGTACGCAGTACCGCCGTGCTTCCACCTTGCAGACACCGTGTCGGGGAGAGGAGAGCGCAGCATGCGCCTCTCCTCTCCTGCCCCTCTGCTGCCTGCCCAATCAGTCAGTCCGGTGACCGGCGGCTTCTCCCCCTTTGAGTCCGGTGGCGTTTGCATGTATTACACAAACGCCGGTTTGTGAGCCAATCAGAGCTCGTGGACCGTAAGCCAATCAAGAGCAGCCGCTGCCAGATCGCAAGCTCTGATTGGCTCGTGGACCGGCGCCAGATCTGAGATATAGGACACCACCGCAGGAGGAGACCGGACTGAGGGCAGGAGAGGCACGTTCTGCTCTCCCCTTTCTCCTTTCCCCAACAGCAACAGCAGAGAGTGCCGGCCCCAGGCAGCAGCAGCAACAACAATGGTAAGTTGCACTGCTGGGGGCATATCTGGCACTATGGGGGCATATGTGTATCTGGCACTGTGGGGGCAAACTTAGCACCGTGGGGGCATGTGTATCTGGCGATGTGGGGGCATATCTGGCAATGTGGGGACATATCTAGCACTGTGGGGGCATGTGTATCTGGCAATGTGGGGGCATGTGTATCTGGCAATGTGGGGGCATATCTGGCAATGTGGGGGCATATATGTATCTGGCACTGTGAGGGCATATATAGCACCATGGGGGCATATCTGGTACTGGTACTGTGGGGGCATATCTGGCATATGTGTATCTGGCACTGTGGGGGCATATTTGTCATCGTGGGGGCATATGTGTATCTGGCACTGTGGGGGCATATGTGTATCTGGCACTGTGGGGGCATATGTGTATCTGGCACTGTGCAGGCATATCTGGCACTATTGGGGCATATGTGTATCTGGCACTACACTATTGGGGTCATATGTGTATCACGCCCCCATTTTCATTGGCCATGCCCCATGTGGAATGTGGCATTCGGCGCACGCACACAGTACCACTAAGAATTTTTTTTTACTTGCACCACTTATTTAGATACAATTGTGCATGCACCTGAATAGTCAAACTTGGTGTGCACATGCACCACACCATTTGTCCAAAGACGCAAGAGGGTGTGTACTTGTCGCATTTTGTGTGCGAATGGAGATGAATGATAAGTAGGCGTTTCTAAGCAGCGAGTATCAAGATGTACTGAATGGCTGTTTCTGAGGGGAGTGTCACAGGAGTGTTGTGTATGTGCATCGCCATTTCTGTGCCTCAGGTGTTTAGAGACGCAGTTGGGGTGTCTGTATCAGACCATTCTTTTGAACCAAACTGGTGCATGTCCAGGTACTAATGATGATAACTTAAGAATCGCTGCACAAAAAACAGTGAGCAATGCAGCCGGGATGCAGGAAATCATACTTACAGTACACGCACAAAGAAGGACAGACAGCTGTATTAGCATATCTTAGTCTGCAGGCTGTCGCAACAGACGCACAACCAGCCCTATTAAGCGCAAGTAAATGCAAAATGTTGTATTAATATTAGAGATGAGCGGGTTCGGTTTCTCTGAATCCGAACCCGCACGAACTTCATGTTTTTTTTCACGGGTCCGAGCGACTCGGATCTTCCCGCCTTGCTCGGTTAACCCGAGCGCGCCCGAACGTCATCATGACGCTGTCGGATTCTCGCGAGGCTCGGATTCTATCGCGAGACTCGGATTCTATATAAGGAGCCGCGCGTCGCCGCCATTTTCACACGTGCATTGAGATTGATAGGGAGAGGACGTGGCTGGCGTCCTCTCCATTTAGATTAGAAGAGAGAGAGAGAGAGAGATTGACCTGATTTACTGGAGATTAGGAGTACTGTAGAACTGTGTAGAGAGTGCAGAGTTTACTAGTGACTGACCACAGTGACCACCAGACAGTGCAGTTTTATTTAATATATCCGTTCTCTGCCTGAAAAAAACGATACACAGTGACTCAGTCACATACCATATCTGTGTGCACTGCTCAGCCCAGTGTGCTGCATCATCTATGTATATATCTGACTGTGCTCAGCTCACACATCTTATAATTGTGGGGGAGACTGGGGAGCACTGCAGTGCCAGTTATAGGTTATAGCAGGAGCCAGGAGTACATATTATTATTAAAATTAAACAGTGCACACTTTTGCTGCAGGAGTGCCACTGCCAGTGTGACTGACCAGTGACCTGACCACACTGACCACCAGTATAGTTAGTAGTATAGTATACTATATTGTGATTGCCTGAAAAAGTTAAACACTCGTATCTGACTGTTGTCACAACTGAGGGCCTGAGCTGACGGGAGGCAGCCTCAGTTGTAGGGGCTGAGATGTACCGGAACCTGGGAGGTTGTATCAGACCCCTGGACATGTAAGTAACATGAATAATAACTGCCCGAAGGCGTGACCACGACAACTTAGATAAAAGTCAATGATGTTTATTATGACAACTCCGCAACACAGCAGCAGTAAAAGAAAACGTAAAAGTCAGCAAATAATAAATACAGTTCCTGGGTACTACAGGATGGCAGGAGCCACAGGGCACTGGTAGTGTGAGATAGTTCTTATGATCTTCTAGATGGAAAGTCCTTACCAGGCCCGACTGTAGCAATGGGGATAACCCAGGATTGTGCCAGCTGGTGTTCCAGGAAAAGCTGGGTTGTTGAAGGTAAAACAGCTGCTGTGGATACTGGCTGGAACCAGACTGTTGTTAGCACGGAGTGGATACTGGCTGGAACCAGTTAAATAATAAATGAACTTGGGAGCGATGAAATATAACTGAAATGTAGAACTTGAGAGCGGAGAAATAATAATACCGGTGGAGAGTGGTAAAGTGTAGAAAGGACACCGGCCCTTTAAGGGAAGCTGTACTCTGCTGGAAGCTGAGCTGGAAGCAGGTAATGTTGTAGCTGGAAACAGATGAATCCACAATGGATTGGAGAGTCAGGCTACACCGCAGGTGGAATGCTGGTGCGGGTCTCTATGGTGGAAGTCTTGAGACAGGAGCTGGAACCTGGAAGACAATCACAGGAGAGAGACAAACAGGAACTAGGTTTGACAACCAAAGCACTGACGCCTTCCTTGCTCAGGCACAGTGTATTTATACCTGCAGCAAGGAAGGGATTGGCTAGGCAATTATGCAGATTAACAATACTGACAACAGATTGGAGGAAATGATCAGCTGACAGAATCCAAGATGGCTGCGCCCATGTAGACACTTGGAGGGAAGTTTGGTTTGTAATCCATGTGGTAATGAAAACAGTAATGGCGGCGCCGGCCACTGGAGACAGGAGACGCCAGGCTGACAAGTGCACATCCAACCACGCGGACACAGCGGAGGCCGCGGCTGACGTAATCGCCACTCTGACACTCTGCATGCAGAAGCTCAGGGACGGCGGCGGAGGCCGCGGGAGACGCCATGCCAGATGTAATAAGGCGTTACTGTGACAGCGTCTCAAAGAGACAGGAGAGGATGCAGGAATGTGAACATTAGGATAACAGATGGGATCCGGTCCTGGAGCGCTGAGCCAGCCTTAGGAGGCATCTGATGGGTAAGAAATGGCGTCCAGATACCCGGATCGTGACAACTGTGCTCAGCTCACACATCTTATAATTGTGGGGGAGACTGGGGAGCACTGCAGTGCCAGTTATAGGTCATAGCAGGAGCCAGGAGTACATATTATTATTAAAATTAAACAGTGCACACTTTTGCTGCAGGAGTGCCACTGCCAGTGTGACTGACCAGTGACCTGACCACACTGACCACCAGTATAGTTAGTAGTATAGTATACTATATTGTGATTGCCTGAAAAAGTTAAACACTCGTCGTGTGACTTCACTTGTGTGGTGTTTTTTTTTTTATTCTATAAAAAACTCATTCTGCTGACAGACAGTGTCCAGCAGGTCCGTCATTATATAATATATACCTGTCCGGCTGCAGTAGTGATATATATATATTTTTTATATCATTATTTATCATCCAGTCGCAGCAGACACAGTACGGTAGTTCACGGCTGTAGCTACCTCTGTGTCGGCACTGGGCAGTCCGTCCATAATTGTATACCACCTACCCGTGGTTTTTTTTTCTTTCTTCTTTATACATACATACTACTACTACTACATCTCTTTATCAACCAGTCTATATTAGCAGCAGACACAGTACAGTACGGTAGTCCACGGCTGTAGCTACCTCTGTGTCGGCACTGGGCAGTCCGTCCATAATTGTATACCACCTACCCGTGGTTTTTTTTTCTTTCTTCTTTATACATACATACTACTACTACTACTACATCTCTTTATCAACCAGTCTATATTAGCAGCAGACACAGTACAGTACGGTAGTCCACGGCTGTAGCTACCTCTGTGTCGGCACTGGGCAGTCCGTCCATAATTGTATACTAGTATCCATCCATCTCCATTGTTTACCTGAGGTGCCTTTTAGTTGTGCCTATTAAAATATGGAGAACAAAAATGTTGAGGTTCCAAAATTAGGGAAAGATCAAGATCCACTTCCACCTCGTGCTGAAGCTGCTGCCACTAGTCATGGCCGAGACGATGAAATGCCAGCAACGTCGTCTGCCAAGGCCGATGCCCAATGTCATAGTACAGAGCATGTCAAATCCAAAACACCAAATATCAGTAAAAAAAGGACTCCAAAACCTAAAATAAAATTGTCGGAGGAGAAGCGTAAACTTGCCAATATGCCATTTACCACACGGAGTGGCAAGGAACGGCTGAGGCCCTGGCCTATGTTCATGGCTAGTGGTTCAGCTTCACATGAGGATGGAGGCACTCTGCCTCTCGCTAGAAAAATGAAAAGACTCAAGCTGGCAAAAGCAGTAGCACCGCAAAGAACTGTGCGTTCTTCGAAATCCCAAATCCACAAGGAGAGTCCAATTGTGTCGGTTGCGATGCCTGACCTTCCCAACACTGGACGTGAAGAGCATGCGCCTTCCACCATTTGCACGCCCCCTGCAAGTGCTGGAAGGAGCACCCGCAGTCCAGTTCCTGATAGTCAGATTGAAGATGTCAGTGTTGAAGTACACCAGGATGAGGAGGATATGGGTGTTGCTGGCGCTGGGGAGGAAATTGACCAGGAGGATTCTGATGGTGAGGTGGTTTGTTTAAGTCAGGCACCCGGGGAGACACCTGTTGTCCGTGGGAGGAACAGGGCCGTTGACATGCCTGGTGAAAATACCAAAAAAATCAGCTCTTCGGTGTGGAAGTATTTCACCAGAAATGCGGACAACAGGTGTCAAGCCGTGTGTTCCCTTTGTCAAGCTGTAATAAGTAGGGGTAAGGACGTTAACCACCTCGGAACATCCTCCCTTATACGTCACCTGCAGCGCATTCATAATAAGTCAGTGACAAGTTCAAAAACTTGGGCCGACAGCGGAAGCAGTCCACTGACCAGTAAATCCCTTCCTCTTGTAACCAAGCTCACGCAAACCACCCCACCAACTCCCTCAGTGTCAATTTCCTCCTTCCCCAGGAATGCCAATAGTCCTGCAGGCCATGTCACTGGCAATTCTGACGAGTCCTCTCCTGCCTGGGATTCCTCCGATGCATCCTTGCGTGTAACGCCTACTGCTGCTGGCGCTGCTGTTGTTGCTGCTGGGAGTCGATGGTCATCCCAGAGGGGAAGTCGTAAGCCCACTTGTACTACTTCCAGTAAGCAATTGACTGTCCAACAGTCCTTTGCGAGGAAGATGAAATATCACAGCAGTCATCCTGTTGCAAAGCGGATAACTGAGTCCTTGACAACTATGTTGGTGTTAGACGTGCGTCCGGTATCCGCCGTTAGTTCACAGGGAACTTGACAATTTATTGAGGCAGTGTGCCCCCGTTACCAAATACCATCTAGGTTCCACTTCTGTAGGCAGGCGATACCGAGAATGTACACGGACGTCAGAAAAAGACTCACCAGTGTCCTAAAAAATGCAGTTGTACCCAATGTCCACTTAACCACGGACATGTGGACAAGTGGAGCAGGGCAGGGTCAGGACTATATGACTGTGACAGCCCACTGGGTAGATGTATGGACTCCCGCCGCAAGAACAGCAGCGGCGGCACCAGTAGCAGCATCTCGCAAACGCCAACTCTTTCCTAGGCAGGCTACGCTTTGTATCACCGCTTTACAGAATACGCACACAGCTGAAAACCTCTTACGGCAACTGAGGAAGATCATCGCAGAATGGCTTACCCCAATTGGACTCTCCTGTGGATTTGTGGCATCGGACAACGCCAGCAATATTGTGTGTGCATTAAATATGGGCAAATTCCAGCACGTCCCATGTTTTGCACATACCTTGAATTTGGTGGTGCAGAATTTTTAAAAAAACGACAGGGGCGTGCAAGAGATGCTGTCGGTGGCCAGAAGAATTGCGGGACACTTTCGGCGTTCAGGCACCATGTACAGAAGACTGGAGCACCACCAAAAACTACTGAACCTGCCCTGCCATCATCTGAAGCAAGAAGTGGTAACGAGGTGGAATTCAACCCTCTATATGCTTCAGAGGTTGGAGGAGCAGCAAAAGGCCATTCAAGCCTATACAATTGAGCACGATATAGGAGGTGGAATGCACCTGTCTCAAGTGCAGTGGAGAATGATTTCAACGTTGTGCAAGGTTCTGATGCCCTTTGAACTTGCCACACGTGAAGTCAGTTCAGACACTGCCAGCCTGAGTCAGGTCATTCCCCTCATCAGGCTTTTGCAGAAGAAGCTGGAGACATTGAAGGAGGAGCTAACACGGAGCGATTCCGCTAGGCATGTGGGACTTGTGGATGGAGCCCTTAATTCGCTTAACAAGGATTCACGGGTGGTCAATCTGTTGAAATTAGAGCACTACATTTTGGCCACCGTGCTCGATCCTAGATTTAAAACCTACCTTGGATCTCTCTTTCTGGCAGACACAAGTCTGCTGGGGTTGATAGACCTGCTGGTGAGAAAATTGTCAAGTCAAGCGGAACGCGACCTGTCAACATCTCCTCCTTCACATTCTCCCGCAACTGGGGGTGCGAGGAAAAGGCTCAGAATTCCGAGCCCACCCGCTGGCGGTGATGCAGGGCAGTCTGGAGCAACTGCTGATGCTGACATCTGGTCCGGACTGAAGGACCTGACAACGATTACGGACATGTCGTCTACTGTCACTGCATATGATTCTCTCAACATTGAAAGAATAGTGGAGGATTATATGAGTGACCGCATCCAAGTAGGCACGTCACACAGTCCGTACTTATACTGGCAGGAAAAAGAGGCAATTTGGAGGCCCTTGCACAAACTGGCTTTATTCTACCTAAGTTGCCCTCCCACAAGTGTGTACTCCGAAAGAGTGTTTAGTGCCGCCGCTCACCTTGTCAGCAATCGGCGTACGAGGTTACATCCAGAAAATGTGGAGAAGATGATGTTCATTAAAATGAATTATAATCAATTCCTCCGCGGAGACATTGACCAGCAGCAATTGCCTCCACAAAGTACACAGGGAGCTGAGATGGTGGATTCCAGTGGGGACGAATTGATAATCTGTGAGGAGGGGGATGTACACGGTGATATATCGGAGGATGATGATGAGGTGGACATCTTGCCTCTGTAGAGCCAGTTTGTGCAAGGAGAGATTAATTGCTTCTTTTTGGGGGGGGGTCCAAACCAACCCGTCATATCAGTCACAGTCGTGTGGCAGACCCTGTCACTGAAATGATGGGTTGGTTAAAGTGTGCATGTCCTGTTTTGTTTATACAACATAAGGGTGGGTGGGAGGGCCCAAGGACAATTCCATCTTGCACCTCTTTTTTCTTTTATTTTTCTTTGCGTCATGTGCTGTTTGGGGAGGGTTTTTTGGAAGGGACATCCTGCGTGACACTGCAGTGCCACTCCTAAATGGGCCCGGTGTTTGTGTCGGCCACTAGGGTCGCTTATCTTACTCACACAGTCAGCTACCTCATTGCGCCTCTTTTTTTCTTTGCGTCATGTGCTGTTTGGGGAGTGTTTTTTGGAAGGGCCATCCTGCGTGACACTGCAGTGCCACTCCTAGATGGGCCCGGTGTTTGTGTCGGCCACTAGGGTCGCTAATCTTACTCACACAGCTACCTCATTGCGCCTCTTTTTTTCTTTGCGTCATGTGCTGTTTGGGGAGGGTTTTTTGGAAGGGACATCCTGCGTGACACTGCAGTGCCACTCCTAAATGGGCCCGGTGTTTGTGTCGGCCACTAGGGTCGCTAATCTTACTCACACAGCTACCTCATTGCGCCTCTTTTTTTCTTTGCGTCATGTGCTGTTTGGGGAGGGTTTTTTGGAAGGGACATCCTGCGTGACACTGCAGTGCCACTCCTAAATGGGCCCGGTGTTTGTGTCGGCCACTAGGGTCGCTTATCTTACTCACACAGTCAGCTACCTCATTGCGCCTCTTTTTTTCTTTGCGTCATGTGCTGTTTGGGGAGTGTTTTTTGGAAGGGCCATCCTGCGTGACACTGCAGTGCCACTCCTAGATGGGCCCGGTGTTTGTGTCGGCCACTAGGGTCGCTAATCTTACTCACACAGCTACCTCATTGCGCCTCTTTTTTTCTTTGCGTCATGTGCTGTTTGGGGAGGGTTTTTTGGAAGGGACATCCTGCGTGACACTGCAGTGCCACTCCTAAATGGGCCCGGTGTTTGTGTCGGCCACTAGGGTCGCTAATCTTACTCACACAGCTACCTCATTGCGCCTCTTTTTTTCTTTGCGTCATGTGCTGTTTGGGGAGGGTTTTTTGGAAGGGCCATCCTGCGTGACACTGCAGTGCCACTCCTAGATGGGCCCGGTGTTTGTGTCGGCCACTAGGGTCGCTAATCTTACTCACACAGCTACCTCATTGCGCCTCTTTTTTTCTTTGCGTCATGTGCTGTTTGGGGAGGGTTTTTTGGAAGGGACATCCTGCGTGACACTGCAGTGCCACTCCTAGATGGGCCAGGTGTTTGTGTCGGCCACTAGGGTCGCTTAGCTTAGTCATCCAGCGACCTCGGTGCAAATTTTAGGACTAAAAATAATATTGTGAGGTGTGAGGTATTCAGAATAGACTGAAAATGAGTGGAAATTATGGTTTTTGAGGTTAATAATAATATGGGATCAAAATGACCCCCAAATTCTATGATTTAAGCTGTTTTTTAGGGTTTTTTGAAAAAAACACCCGAATCCAAAACACACCCGAATCCGACAAAAAAAATTCGGTGAGGTTTTGCCAAAACGCGGTCGAACCCAAAACACGGCCGCGGAACCGAACCCAAAACCAAAACACAAAACCCGAAAAATTTCAGGCGCTCATCTCTAATTAATATACAGTATAAAAGATGGTTACAGAGTTGAATAATCGACATAAGATAACTGGAGTGTTTATACATTGCTAAATAATCCACCATTCTCGTTTCCAGTCCTCTGCAGCTGTTTGTCATTGTCACGTCTGACCCACTTGAAGACAAAATACTATCCTGACCATTATTTTAAAGTTCAAATACTAATTTCTCATGTACATGTCCCTAAAATTCAGTAACGGTCATATATTTGGGTAAGAATAATTTGCGAATAAAAGCATATACTGTATATTCTTTAGCATTACCAAATTAAATGTCTATACTGAAATCAATAATGAAAAAATAATTCACATTAAAACGCTATTAACAAATATGTGAGCCGTAAATTGCTTTTACCTCTTGTCATTTACTGCATCTACAAAAGTCATTATTAATAGTTTTTCATTCAAGTTCAGGTGTCACCAAGACCAAGGGAAATGAGCAGTACCAATAGTCATGAATATACTTTCTATTAATTCACTAAGAGCCAGTTCCTCATGGATATTTGTGTATTACAGCAAGCCTGAAAATATACTCTGAAATGTGTTAAGGGATCAGAAAACGGTTCCCGGTATTTACTGCCCAGTATTTATTTTGTATTGCTTCTGTTCCTTGTCATCTAATATAGGGACAGATGTACGAATCATCGATATGGGGAAGAAGTGATAGCAGCACATGCTGCTGATAGCACGCCGATATGCAGGGCAATGCACTGACAGTTCCGACACCTGCAGCTATCGATTTTGACAGCTACAGGTGTCGTTGCTCACAGGCCATATTGTCATATGGGCTCAATAGGCAGTTTGCCAAGGGCCCCAGGAGTATAAGGGCCCTATGCTGATAGCTGAGGGTCCCCTTTTTCCAGGGGTACCAGATTTTTGAAAATCGTCCCTGGGGAACTGGAAATATCTGACTTCAAAGCAGTGGACCCCATCCGAGCCTGTTAAGTGCTTTTCCCAGCCAGATATCTTGAGTTCTGTCTGACATAAGGGGGTATTTAATTCAAGTCGGAAAGACGGCAGTTTCCGACTTTTTTAGGTCGGATAGTGTTCCAACCTATACAATTGGGATGCCGTTTTTTCGACAGGTCGGCAATTCAGACTTGTCGGAAAACATATGGATCGGCGGATTAGCCGTGGATCCACGTGTTTTGTCGGATTCGTGGACAAATCCGACAGATTTTAGCCCTGTTTCCAACAATGTTAATCCAACTTTAAAAAAAGTCGGATTGGCATTGTTGGGAACGGCCAAATCCGCTAATTGAATACTGAAATGTCAGATCCTTTCCATCGGAAAGGATCCGACATCAATTGAATACACTCCTTAGAGTTTTTCTGAGGGTAGAGTTTTCCCAGTACCTCCTGAAAGGTGGGACTCTCTAGTTTTTTATCCCATTAAAAGCTAAGAAATCTATTTCCAGGAACTGGAGATATCTGCAGTTAAGCTGTACTCCCACCGGAAATTGATGCATATTAAGCCCACCCCGCTATCCACCCCTCCCCTGCATATTAAACACCCCTACCACCTTGGGAGTCATGTATCGGGGACCCTTCATTCATCCCAATGCCCCCTTCTACAGCCCCATCTCCCACCTGTGCAGTAAAGGAGTAATTAGCGGAAATTACTGCTCCAGGTCCTACATGCTGAGCGGAAGATAGAACACTCCCTACCGCCCATGGGACATTAAAGCTGAAGCTGATTACACCCTCCACTGCTACTGCTGGAGGATGGGTAGTGGCCCCAGTGCACTGCTTTGCCCAGGGGCCTACACGGCTGTTAAGATGGCCCTAGTTGCCCATACACCACAGCCAGGGACAGCGCTGGCTGTGGCAGGTGCCAGCTCTGGGCTGCATGTGAGATCTCACGAGACTTGCAAGACCTCACGCATGCCCAGTGAGCTGACTGGGGGAAGAGAGAGACACAGATTTTTTAGAATGTGAATGTTGGTCATACAGGTCACGTGCCGGGTGACCTGAAAAACCTGAACCGTTAGGGGTCCTTGAGAACCGAGTTTGGGAACCACTAATAAAGGGCGTCATTTAGAGTTGGGGATACATTATTTTTGTGTTATGCACATACTGTATACTTTGCTGTACTGGGCATGCACACAATCTATCCATATAGAGATTTGTGGATATCTTAGTCATGTGTCACCTTACACCTGTGGAGGTGACAATCCTCCTGACTTTTGTAGTCTATGAAGCAGGACCTGCCACGCCAGAAGCGCCTATGCATCAATAATAATAATAATAATAATAATAATAATAATATCTTTATTGTCATTAACAAACACCAAGGGATGTCAATGAAAAAATCAAGCAAAACCATATCACATAACATAGACGTGCAACAAGTTACATTTTAAGACCTAAAATTTAGACATTTCGACAATTTAACAAACGTACTGCGCTTGTAAAAAGTTGATATGCAGCCTCTTTTGTGCGTGAATATACAGCCCTAAAGCGTCTATTTGATGGCAATCTTGAAAAGTTTGGGTAGTTACTGTAGGTTGTCTAGAATCCCCCATAACGGTCATAGATTTCTTAAGGATCCCCTTTTCATATATCTCATAAATACCGGGCAACCTGACAACGATTACTCTACCTGCTGTCATAGCCATGCGATCCAGGGACTTTCATTCTGCAACAATAGGGAATAGGGAATAGGGATGGGGCCTCAGGAGAGAGGGTGGTACCTCACCACATGACCCCCATTTTCATCATTTGGGGGCATGCCCAGTGTTTCCCGAGCAGCTGAGCAGCCCTTTACTCACCTCCCTGCACTTCAGTGATCACCGGCTGCTTCACAAAGAAGAGCAGCGTGATCACTGACTCTCCCAACCAGGGGCGCTTTAAGAGAGGAGGAGGCCTGTGTGCTGCCTCCTCCGTACGGACCCCTCGTCTCTGCAGGAGCGCTGTAGAGTCTGAGCTCTAGAAGGCTCAGACTCTACTGCGCATGCGCAGATCTCTGGGAAAATGGTGCTGTGGCCATTTTCCCAGAGATTTCTCTATTGCGCATGCGCAGAACTCAGAGAAAATGCCCACTGTGCCATTTTCACTGGGTTTTAACATTAATCTCACAGAAAGCCTATGCTATGATGCCCCTTTCCATATATATATATATATATATATATATGTACTTAAGCCTGCACTCTCATCAACATCAATAACATCAATGGGGTGCACTCAGTGGCTACACTGCAACAGTGAGACCACAAATATATAGAAAGTCCCAATGGAGGGGAAGGCACTCTCCAAACAATGAGATAAGTCCAATTTTGGTACAATACTGTTTTAATGTTCAATATGATAGCTCCACATGTCGACGTTTCGATTCTGACACAGAATCTTTTTCAAGACGAGCAATATACAGCAGCATCCAAAGTTACATATAAACATCAATGATTAATTCATAGTCCATGTTAGGGAGATAGATCAAAGAGATACAATGTATAAAAAGAGGAATAGACATCCATCATGAAACTGTTCATTCAAAGACAAAGCAGCATATCTGCAGCAAAGATATCCATCATAGGAGGTATAGAACTCTCCACACTAGAGCAATCCAAACGACAGCAGAGACATACACGAGCATCAGGACATGGCTGCGCAGCCATGTCCTGATGCTCGTGTATGTCTCTGCTGTCGTTTGGATTGCTCTAGTGTGGAGAGTTCTATACCTCCTATGATGGATATCTTTGCTGCAGATATGCTGCTTTGTCTTTGAATGAACAGTTTCATGATGGATGTCTATTCCTCTTTTTATACATTGTATCTCTTTGATCTATCTCCCTAACATGGACTATGAATTAATCATTGATGTTTATATGTAACTTTGGATGCTGCTGTATATTGCTCGTCTTGAAAAAGATTCTGTGTCAGAATCGAAACGTCGACATGTGGAGCTATCATATTGAACATTAAAACAGTATTGTACCAAAATTGGACTTATCTCATTGTTTGGAGAGTGCCTTCCCCTCCATTGGGACTTTCTATATATATATATATATATATATATATATATATATAAACTTCCAGCAGCAGCCGGCACTCCCAGTAGAGGAACAACGTGCTCTGGTGCTCGCTATTAAGGTAATACAAAAGTCCAGGCAAGAAACGGCACTCAGAGACAAAGATAAATGCAAAAAAATTGTATTATAGATCCTTTATGGATCTATAATACAATTTTTTTGCATTTATCATTGTCTCTGAGTGCCGTTTCTTGCCTGGACTTTTTTTTATATATATATATATATATATATATATATATACATATATATATCAGGGATTAACACAAAAAGATGCTTGGGGCTTCTAACTCGTGAGCAAGCCATGTGAAGCTGCCCATGGGAGAACCACCTGGTGCTGAGATCTACACCTGCAGCTAAGAGCATTTGCTCCTGTTGATTGCTCCTGTTGATTGCTTGTTGATCGTCATAGTGAAGCAGAGCTTACAGGAAACTGCAGGGGCTTGAATTGAAAAAAAAAATTGTTGGGGATAAAAGGTATACATGGTATAAACACAGTCTCACCTGTGCCACATCCCATTAAAATATCTGCCTCAATTACGTTCCTCTGCAGAGCAGTCACTTTAAGTCTGTTTCTGTTGCATAACTTAGGCGTCAAACATGATCGGAACAGCAACTTTCTATATTTATAATAGTTATTTTGGACTTGAGTCTGCACACTGCACGTGCCAAGTGTCAAGCGTCTGGTTATTCCTTTATTGCTCCTTTCCCTCATGTCACATCAAGATCATACATACCTCAGTTTCTTTTTAGGCCACGATACACTTTAGGTCGCTATACAGTAATCAAAACATAATCCAGTAGTTTTTGTGTGATGCCGGCACGAAAAGACAAACAGACAGACAAAATATCTGATTTTGATCTCCATAGTGCATAAACAGTCCCTAGAAGTATATTTCTCAAAATAAATTGCTATTAACAGATACAACACAGTTTTATGATATGTATAGATTTTGTGTAAATAGGATAATGTAACTGGTGCATTTACTGCTAAACCTGTCAGGTCACATTTCTAAATTATTGTTAAGCCTAAGTAAGGATTTACACATTTGTAGACTTGAAATGGGCCGGATGGAGAAATACTGCAAATTTGTAGTTGGATGTATCTTTCGATACAAGTATGACTCCACTTAAGAGTATGCTTTTTATTGCAACTGAATCTTTGTACATATGTTCAATGTAGTGTCAGACTGGGGAATGAAGGGCCCACTAGGCAAATTTAGCGGTAGGGGCCTATGCTTAACAGGCTTGGACAACCATTAGACAGGACATAATCTGCAGACAACATGGATACTACAGTGCCTGGGACATAGCCAGATTAAGGAAGGGGGTGCAGGGGTTACTGTACCCCAGATCCCCTTCTGTAAGGGGGTCCCCAGTTTGAGCAGACTGACATCACTAGCTCTTCCTCTTGTGCAGCAGCAGAATCAGGCAGCCAGAATGTGAGCAGGACAATATATAGTGCAGGCAGAGACACAGGACAATCTGTTTTAATGAGCTACAGTACCAACAGAGCTTCCTGACCAAAGTGGAGATAGGAGGGGGAGAAAGCTGTAAGTGACCCAGGGATCCCAGCTTCTCCTCCTGTCCACCTGGGTGTCTGGTTCCTGTGTAATCTGTTATCTAATGCGAGTATCTGGCTTTAGAGAGTTTTCACAGAGTCCTCCTGAGTCTTGATCCAGTGTGTACAGAGGCTGCTGCTATTCTTGCATGTGACAAGATAAATTATAGATTTGATAAATTATATATAGTGCATACAGTAGTCTGGAACCTGGTACCTGACATTACAGGCACTGGGGTCAACCAGGAATGTTTTCACCCCTGTACCCCCTATGGGCCACTCTGACCCTGGTTCAATGTGCAAAATGTATTAAAATCAAAATTAGGCCCTTTTTTTCCAGTAAAAAGGGGCTTAGAATGTGAAGTAGCAGTCATTGGTGATTA
This sequence comes from Pseudophryne corroboree, assembly GCF_028390025.1. Classification (NCBI taxonomy): domain Eukaryota; kingdom Metazoa; phylum Chordata; class Amphibia; order Anura; family Myobatrachidae; genus Pseudophryne; species Pseudophryne corroboree. The sequence continues at coordinate 290,278,983 of NC_086447.1, read as the reverse complement.
AAACATTTTTCTGGGGCTTTTGTAAGTCACAGATTCCGGCGGATTGAAGGGGAGAATGTAAAACGGAACTCATGGTCAGTGTAAAGCATGCCATGCTTACACTGTCTGTGTCACCTCCAACCTGCCGTAAATTGGTGGCTTAGAACAGCCTCTGCTTCGTAAATAATGTCCCATGGGTTCTAACCAGTGACATGAATAATGTTTTTTGTTTTTGTTTCTATCACTGTTGTAGCACTGAAGGTTGTTTTTGATGAAGGAAGCCTCTTCCCAAGAGAAATTTTGGAACGTGAGCTAAAAGCAAAACAACTAAATGAGAAAATGTTTCAAGAGTGCAATATAAAGAGAAACAAGAAAACAGCCAGGCAGAAGGAAAAGTAGCACATTCTGGAGACCGTGTGAATGGTTACTAATGTTGTTATTATTTGTAGTACAGTAAATAAAATATCTATAAACAAGTTACTTTGTTCTACAAGATTTGAGAATAGAGAGTGGGGTATCACAGGACTCCACACAGCACACCCCGCACCCATTTCTTCATTATTTACCTCTTTGGTATCCTGCAGAAATCTTTTTTTGCGCATGTACAGCGCATGTTTTGCACATGTACAGTGGGGAAACCAACAGGAAAATGCCCACCACACCATTTTCCCGAAGACATGCATGTGCTGTGGTGCTCATTTTCCTGGAGACCTGCGCTGCCGGCTAGAAAGGAAGGGGGCCAGACGGACACTGCATGTGGACCCCCTCCTCTAGTAATACGTCCCTGTAAATGGATTAACATATCAAGTGGGGTCACAACTGGGGTGACACCAAAGTACCAACTCCTCTTCGGTGGCAGGTGCCAGGTACTGCACTGTGACATTACATGCAGCACCTGGCTCCTGTCACTGTGTAGTAGCCGGCACTGCACTTACACTGGTCCCAGAGGGCAGCCCGCATCTCTGGGACCCCCGGAGTGCCGAAGGGGGAGTTCAGGCCACAAGGCCATGCCTTTTTTTGCCCTCTATTTATCCTTCTGCACCGGGTGCCACCAGTATAAGTGATGCCACTGAACATATCGGATAATAATACATACAGTTGCATGAAAGAATGTGCAAAGATGCTCTATTTAAACTAGAGAAAGCACAAAATGTCCACCAGGTCCGGGTTATATTATAGGTAGACTTTTTTTTTTTACTTACAGGTACTAACTGCAACACACTATAAGGTTGAATATACTTTACTCATTTTTGAAGATAAATAGTTTCATAGCCACTCAAGAGTTCACTTTTGCTCTGCTCCAGTACCCCTGAAATTATTAATCTAAGAGCAAATGTAAAATAAGCCTGGGAAAAATAGGATTTTACTACCCATGCAGAGTCGGCCATGAATGTTAGATGCAACCAATTCTGCATAGATAGCAAATACACCTCCCTCCCCCTACATATATCAGGAGCAGATGCACCAAAAATATGACCGGAAATGTTGGGTTCACTGTGAGCACAAAACAAAGGCTAAAAACAGTACACAACCTAGCTACTTATAATGGGATGTGCTACCTTGCTGGGACTTAGTACTACGATATAGGAACAAGGGTGCAGGTGCACCATACACCATTCAAATTATTACAACCAAAATATAATATTCGAGGTTCTTGGCATATATTGGGCAGTAAATGAGCCTGCCCACCTACTTCACGGTAACCTCGTCGGACAGGTCCCTAACACTATAGGGTTTGCCTCTGGGTCACAGAGCACCCCCAAACTACCCCAGCCACACCACCCCAGGGCATCACACAGAAAAAGGATAGGAGTGAAAGATCAGTGTTAAGCAAATGAAAGCGGATGTTGAGTGTTAAAAAGTGTAAAAGATATGTGAAATTGCTACATAAATATAAAACAAACACAAGGTGATATAAGTTGTAAAAATAAATGTAAGGTGGAGATGCCCAAAAGTGGATATATACAGAGAGCTCCACGCCCCAAACGTTCACCCCCAAACTGACTTTGTATATAATTGAAAGGATCTTACCTATGTCTTTTGTGCAGTCAGCATGTGCTGGTTCCCTGTTTAAAAGCCTGAGAGGCAGTGGGTGGGATGATAATCCAGAAATGAGGACGTCCGGAGCCCTCAGGTGTGTATGCACACACACATAATATAGACTATGGGGGTGATTCCGAGTTGTTCGCTCGCTAGCTGCTTTTAGCAGCATTGCAAACGCTAAACCGCCGCCCTCTGGGAGTGTATCTTAGCTTAGCAGAATTGTGAACAAAAGATTAGCAGAATTGCGAATAGAAATTTCTTAGCAGTTTCTGAGTAGCTCCAGACCTACTCACAGATAGCGATCAGCTCAGGCCGTTTCGTTCCTGGTTTGACGTCACACACACGCCCTGCGTTCGGCCAGACACTCCCGCATTTTTCCCTGACACGCCTGCGTTTTTCCGCACACTCCCAGAAAACGTCCAGTTTCCGCCCAGAAACACCCACTTCCTGTCAATCACACTACGATCACTTCAACAATGAAATTTCTTCGGTCGGACGTGAGTAAATCTACTAAGTTTTGTGCTAAAATACTAACCGCATGCGCACTGCGAACCATGCGCATGCAAATTTTTGCCTTAATCGCTCCGTTGCGAAAATCGGCAACGAGCGGACAACTCGGAATGACCCCCTATATGTAGAGGGGGCCCGGACTGCACACCCTAGCTTCTTATAATGGGATGTGCTACCTTGCTGGGACTTAGTACTAAAATATAGGAACAAGGGTGCAGGTGCACCATACGCCATTAAAATTATAACAACCATAATTTCTCTAGCATCCATAATGGATATTGGGGAATCTAGTACGATGGGGTATAGATGGGGTCCAAAGGAGCCAGTGCACTTAAAAAAAATTCAACTGGGTGTGTTGGCTCCTCCCCTCTATGCCCCCCCCTCCCACAGGCAGTTTAGAAAAAAGTGCCCTCAGGAGAGGATGCACATCTCCGAGCTCCAGAGAGTTTTCTTCAATTTCTTTTTTATGTTTGTTATTTTCGGTATGCTGTTTGGGCAACAGTATAGCTGCACCATGGGAGTTAGGGGGCGGACGGTCACCGGCCTTACGAGGTGCAGAGCCGCTTTCCCGTTGCAGGACCACCGTCCTGAGGGGTTGTTGTTCAGCGGGGCACTGCGCATTGGCTGTCACAGCCGCAGCACGCCGCACACCCCTAACGCTGCCTGAAAGTGACATCGGTGGTGAGTACACACAGGGGGTCCCACTAGGGGGGTCCCCCGGTTCACTGTGCGGCTGACCATGAGCGCAGCGTATGGGACCCTCCCGGGGGGTCCCACTAAGACCCCCCGTGTAGACTGGCACAAAAACGCTTTGACTAGCACTTGTTGTGATGTTTTTAAGCTATATGGAGACTTTGCCAGTATAATATATCAGTGTAACTCCGGCGCCATTGGAGGGGGCGGAGCTACATCACAGCGGGACCTGAGGCGTTTTGTCACCTTCCACTGCTTACTGCAGCCATTCTCAGCACACACAGCGCTTCCTGATTCCTCAGCCACGCTGGATATCTGGTACAGGGTGTGGCAAAGGGGAAGAGCCGCTTGTGTACACTATCTGGGTCCTCTTTAGGACAGAAATTGTTAGTGTTTACTGTAATATAGGGGGTCATTCCAACTTGATTGCTTGCTAGCAGTTTCTAGCAGCCGTGCAAATGCATAGTCGCCGCCGACGGGGGAGTGTATTTTTGCTTTGCAGGAGTGCGAACGCATGTGCAGCAGAGCGCCTGCAAACACATTTTGTGCAAAACAAGACAAGCCCTGTAGTTACTTATCCTGTGCGATGATTGCTGCGATGAGTGACATGGTAATGACAGATACAATCCCAGCAAACGCCCGGCCACGCCTGCGTTTTTCCAAACTCCCAGAAAACGGTCAGTTGACACCCATAAACGCCCTCTTTCTGTCATTCTCCTTGCGTTCGGCTGTGTGATTGGAATCGTCACTAGAACCAGTGCAAAACCACAATGGACGTCGTACCCGTACGACGCGCGTTCGCATTGTGGTGCATACGCATGTGCAGATTAGCCTTTTTTTCACTGATCACTATGCAGCGAACAACGGCAGCTAGCGATCAACTCGGAATGACCCCCATAGTGAGCTGACAGCCTCACTGGGGCTGTACAGCTAGGGGTGTGCTGATGTCCTTTTCTCTCTGTGTCTCCTCTCACATACAGTAGGGTAGGCTTGCAATATACTGTAACTGACTGTGTATGTTTTTGTGCTTACTGTGAAACATGGGTTAACAGAAGCTGTGCAGTGTATGCCACACCAGATTCTCTCCATTATCATCTGATTCTATTTTATTTGAACAATGCAGCCAATCTTCACAAATCAGTGAAGGGGCTGAGGGAGAGGGTCCAGAGCCCCACTGGCTAGGGTCTCTTAAAACTTAGATGTCAGATATGTCATCTCAGCTCACTGCTAATGTACAGGAGACTCAGCTACTACAACAGGCTGTTGCAGATTTAGCTGCTAGGGCGGATGAAACACAGCCTCCCCTCTCTCATGCAGGTCCACAGAAGGATGGTTTACCTGCTTTACTCTCTGATACAGATGAGGATATACAGGAGGATGGGGATGAATTGGATCCCATTAGTGGGGATCCCAATTCTGCTCAGGGTATTGAACCCCTAATTCTGGCTATAAGGGACATGTTAAAGCTCCCCCTAGAGGACGCTGCGTCACAGCAGTCATTTTTCTTTATACAGAACAAGCCTAATGTCACTTTCCCTGACTCTACAGATTAGATGACCTATTCAAGCTGGCCTGGAAAAATCCAGACAAAAAATTCCAGGGCCAATATTTACTAAAAATCCGAGTCATACAGATGCTCCGTCTAAATCGTAACAACATTTTCCGTCTGTATGACCTTGTCAAACTGGGCCTAGACCCTGAGACAGCACGCTCTCGCTCTGTCTCAGGCCTGCACAAACTCCTGGCTGAGTTGCACTTTATGGCTACTGGCAGCTTTCAGGCTGTGTCTGGGGATGTCATAGGAATCTCACAGCCCTCATTTTCGAGAATATTAACACAGGTGATGTATACCTAACTACCTCTTCTTTTTTTTTTTTTTTATTTCTCAGTGGACAGTTCTGTCCTAAAATCTCATGTTTATTGTTCTTTCAAATATACACACAGGTGTTGGCTGTTTTGCAGCCCCACATCGATGCCTCAATCTGCTTCCTTACCCAGGAGTCTCAGTGGCATGCCGTCAGGGTAGATTTCTATGAGCTGGCTGGCATGCCCAATGTGCTTGGAGCCATAGATTGCACACACATTCAGCTGAGACCACCTAGGGGCTGGCAGCACATATATACTAATCGCCATCTAGAACACTCCACAAATTGCAGGTGGTTTGTGATGCAAATCTCAAAATAATGAGTGTTTGTTGCTGGTTACCCTGGGGGCTGCCATGACTCCTTCATCCTCAGTCAGTCATCCCTCTTTGATAAGTTTGAGGACGGACAAATGCCAGATGGATGGCTGCTGGGTATGTAATTCGATATGTGTAGGCCTGCGTATACTTTGTCCAAATACAGGGGCAGATGTATTAACCTGTAGAAGGCATAAGGAAGTGAGAAACCAGTGATATGTGCAAGGTGTTAAAGGCACCAGCCAATCAGATCCAATATGTAAATGAACATTTAGGAACAGATTGTCCGCTGCCTTTATTACCTTGCACATATCACTGGTTTATCACTTCCTTATGCCTTCTACAGGTTAATACATCTGCCCCACAGTGTGTTACTTATGTGTTGCTGTATCTTAACATGAATCACGTTACTATATCTGTCTTTTAGGTGATCGAGGAAATGGCTGTTTCTCTTGGCTTCTAACTCCATTGTCCCGACCTGATACCCCTGCTGAACACAATTACAATCATGCACATAAGTCCACGCGGAATGTGAGAGAAAGATGTTTTGGTGTGCTGAAATCTAGGTTTCGGTGTCTGGATAAGTCTGGTGGCCTTTTGTTGTATAGTCCCTCGAAGGCGACTCAAATTGTGTTCTGCTGCTGCTTTCTTCATAACATGTGTTTGCAACAACATCTGCCACATGTTGAGGAGGAGGAGGATGAAGAAAGCAGCCAGAAAGCAGAGGAATTAGAGACATCTGGTGATACTTGGAGTACAGATGTAGGGAGGCAGGTTAGGCAAGAGCTCATCACTCGCTATTTCTTAGGTAAGTTTGGTTTGCTTATTTCATTTGTTGTGTAATCATAAATAGATGTTGGCCCATTTTTATTGTAAAAACCATTACTCAGAATGTGTCTGTCTCCTTGAGACATACAAACATACCCTCGCTTTATGCAAAACAAATGTTGCATGTGTATTGTGTTTATTTTATAAATCAAAACAACAGATTATGAGTGGCATGCATTAAGTCATGATAAGTGTTCGTAAACTTGCACTGATAATTTATTACAAGCACACATAATCCACATAGTAATTTATTTAGTATTTTACTTTATGATTGTGTGTAACGTCCTAATGCACAGGTTCTCAAACTCGGCCCTCAGGACCCCACACAGTGCATGTTTTGCAGGTAACCCAGTAGAAGCACAGGTGTATGAATTACTCACATACACATTTTAAAAGGTTCACAGGTGGAGCTAATTATGTCACTTGTGATTCTGTGAGGAGACCTGCAAAACATGCACTGTGTGGGGTCCTGAGGGCCGAGTTTGAGAACCTGTGTTCTAAATAAACAGTCCTCAGCATATAATATGTTAGCCTTCAGGAATACATGTGTCCCTATGTGTGATGCTCCATCATATTTAAGGGACACAAACTTACTCTCATCAAAAATAATTTATTTCATAATGTTTGCTGCAGTAAACTTGCTGATTTGTAAGTAAATACACAGTTTGCCACATATATACATTATTATACACATTATTTGTTTTTTGGTTAAATATTTCTTATTTCTCTGACGTCCTAGTGGATGCTGGGAACTCCGTAAGGACCATGGGGAATAGCGGCTCCGCAGGAGTCTGGGCACAACTAAAAGAAAGCTTTTAGACTACCTGGTGTGCACTGGCTCCTCCCACCATGACCCTCCTCCAAGCCCCAGTTAGATTTTTGTGCCCGGCCGAGCTGGATGCACACTAGGGGCTCTCCTGAGCTCTTAGAAAGAAAGTATAATTTAGGTTTTTTATTTTACAGTAAGACCTGCTGGCAACAGGCTCACTGCAACGAGGGACTAAGGGGAGAAGAAGCGAACCTACCTGCTTGCAGCTAGCTTGGGCTTCTTAGGCTACTGGACACCATTAGCTCCAGAGGGATCGACTGCATGGAACTGGCCTTGGTGTTCGGTCCCGGAGCCGCGCCGCCGTCCCCCTTACAGAGCCAGAAGCAAGAAGAAGTCCGGAAAATCGGCGGCATGAAGACTTCTGTCTTCACCAAGGTAGCGCACAGCACTGCAGCTGTGCGCCATTGCTCCTCATACACACTTCACACTCCGGTCACTGAGGGTGCAGGGCGCTGGGAGGGGGCGCCCTGAGCAGCAATAAAAACACCTTGGCTGGCAAAACAATCACAATATATAGCCCCAGAGGCTATATATGTGATAATTACCCCTGCCAGAATCCTTAAAAAAGCGGGAGAAAAGTCTGTGAAAAAGGGGCGGAGCTATCTCTCTCAGCACACTGGCGCCATTTCTCCCTCACAGTTCCGCTGGAAGGAAGCTCCCTGACTCTCCCCTGCAGTCTACACTACAGAAAAGGGTAAAAAAGAGAGGGGGGGCACTAAATTTAGGCGCAGTAAATATTATAGCAGCTGTAGGGGACATAATTCAGTTAGTCCCTGCATTATATAGCGCTCTAGTGTGTGCTGGCATACTCTCTCTCTGTCTCCCCAAAGGGCTTTGTGGGGTCCTGTCCTCTATTAGAGCATTCCCGGTGTGTGTGCGGTGTGTCGGTACGGCTGTGTCGACATGTTTGATGAGGAAAATTATGTGGAGGCGGAGCAGATGCCCATAGAAGTGATGTCACCCCCTACGGGGCAGACACCTGAGTGGATGGTTTTATGGAAGGAATTACGTGCAAGTGTCGACTCCTTACACAAAAAAATTGACGACATGCCAAATGCGGGACAGCCGGCTTCTCAGCTCGTGCCTGCCCAGGTGTCTCAAAGGCCATCAGGGGCTCTAAAACGCCCGCTACCTCAGATGGCAGACGCATATGTCGACACGGATACTGATACCAGTGTCGACGACGATGAGTCAAATCTAATGTCCACTAGGGCCATTCGTTGCATGATTGAGGCAATGAAGGAGGTATTACACATTTCGGATATAAACCCAGGTACCACTAAAAAGGGTATTATGTTTGGGGAGAAAAAACTACCCGTAGTTTTTCCCCCATCTGAAGAATTAAATGAAGTGTGTGAAGAAGCGTGGGCTTTCCCCGATAAAAGATTGATAATCCCCAAAAAATTACTAATGGCGTTCCCTTTCCCGCCAGAGGATAGGGCACGTTGGGAAACACCTCCTAGGGTGGATAAAGCGCTCACACGTTTGTCTAAAAAGGTGGCACTTCCGTCTCCGGATACGGCCGCCCCTAAAGGAGCCTGCGGATAGAAATCAGGAGGCGATCCTGAAGTCTGTATATACACACTCAGGCATTATACTTAGACCAGCTATTGCGTCAGCATGGATGTGCAGTGCTGCCGCTGCATGGTCAGATTCCCTGTCAGAAAATATTGACACCCTAGACAGGGACACTATTCTCCTAACCATAGAGCATATAAAAGACTCAGTCTTATACATGAGAGATGCACAGAGGGAGAACTGCCGGCTGACATCAAAAATAAGTGCATTGTCCATTTCTGCTAGGAGAGGCTTATGGACTCTGCAGTGGACAGGGGATGCAGATTCCAAAAGGCACATGGAAGTTTTGCCTTATAAGGGTGAGGAGTTATTCGGGGATGGTCTCTCAGACCTAGTTTCCACAGCGACAGCTGGGAAATCAGCATTTTTACCCCAGGTTCCCTCACAGCCTAAAAAAGTGCCGTTTTATCAAGTACAGTCCTTTCGGACCCAGAGAAACAGGCGAGGAAAAGGCGGGTCCTTTCTGTCCAGAGGCAGAGGTAGGGGAAAAAGGCTGCAACAAACAGCAGGTTCCCAGGAGCAAAAGTCCTCCCCCGCTTCTTCCAAGTCCGCCGCATGACGGTGGGGCTCCACAGGCGGAGCCAGGTACGGTGGGGGGCCGCCTCAAAAATTTCAGCGATCAGTGGGCTCGCTCACAGGTGGATCCCTGGATCTTGCAAGTAGTATCTCAGGGGTACAAACTGGAATTCGAGGCGTCTCCCCCCCGCCGTTTCCTCAAATCTGCCTTGCCACAGGGAGGCTGTGCTAGAGGCAATTCACAAGCTGTATTCCCAGCAGGTGATAGTAAAGGTGACCCTACTTCAACAAGGACGGGGTTACTATTCCACACTGTTTGTGGTACCGAAACCGGACGGTTCGGTGAGACCCATTTTAAATTTGAAATCCTTGAACACATACATAAAAAAGTTCAAGTTCAAGATGGAATCGCTCAGGGCGGTTATTGCAAGCCTGGACGAGGGGGATTACATGGTATCCCTGGACATCAAGGATGCTTACTTGCATGTCCCCATTTATTATCCTCACCAGGAGATTTGCGGTACAAAATTGCCATTACCAATTCCAGACGCTGCCGTTTGGACTGTCCACGGCACCGAGGGTGTTTACCAAGGTAATGGTGGAAATGATGATACTCCTTCGAAAAAAGGGAGTTTTAATTATCCCGTACTTGGACGATCTCCTAATAAAGGCGAGATCCAGGGAGCAGTTGTTGGTAGGAGTAGCACTATCTCAGGAGGTACTACACCAGCACGGTTGGATTCTGAATATTCCAAAGTCATAGCTGGTTCCGACGACACGTCTACTGTTCCTGGGAATGATTTTGGACACAGTCCAGAAAAAAGTGTTTCTCCCGGAGTAGAAAGCCAAGGAGCTGTCATCTCTAGTCAGAGACCTCCTGAAACCAAAACAGGTGTCGGTGCATCACTGCACGCGAGTCCTGGGAAAGATGGTGGCTTTTTACGAAGCAATTCCTTTCGGCAGGTTCCATGCCAGAATCTTTCAGTGGGACCTGTTGGACCAATGGTCCGGATCGCATCTTCAGATGCATCGGCTAATAACCCTGTCTCCAAGAACCAGGGTGTCTCTGCTGTGGTGGCTGCAGAGTGCTCATCTCCTAGAGGGCCGCAGATTCGGCATACAGGACTGGGTCCTGGTGACCACGGATGCCAGCCTTCGAGGCAGGGGGGCAGTCACACAGGGAAGAAACTTCCAAGGACTATGGTCGAGTCAGGAGACTTCCTTGCACATAAATATTCTAGAACTAAGGGCCATTTACAATGCCCTAAGTCAGGCAAAACCCCTGCTTCAAAACCAGCCGGTACTGATCCAGTCAGACAACATCACGGCGGTCGCCCATGTAAACCGACAGGGCGGCACAAGAAGCAGGACGGCAATGGCAGAAGCCACAAGGATTCTCCGATGGGCGGAAAATCACGTGCTAGCACTGTCAGCAGTGTTCATTCCGGGAGTGGACAACTGGGAAGCAGACTTCCTCAGCAGGCACGACCTCCACCCGGGAGAGTGGGGACTTCATCCAGAAGTCTTCACACTGATTGTAAATCGTTGGGAACGGCCACAGGTGGACATAATGGCGTCCCGCCTAAACAAAAAACTGGAGAGATATTGCGCCAGGTCAAGGGACCCTCAGGCGATAGCGGTGGACGCTCTAGTGACACCGTGGGTGTACCAGTCAGTTTATGTGTTCCCTCCTCTGCCTCTCATACCAAAGGTACTGAGAATAATAAGAAAACGAGGAGTAAGGACAATACTCGTGGTTCCGGATTGGCCAAGAAGAGCTTGGTACCCGGAACTTCAAGAGATGATCTCAGAGGACCCATGGCCTCTGCCGCTCAGACAGGACCTGCTGCAGCAGGGGCCCTGTCTGTTCCAAGACTTACCGCAGCTGCGTTTGACGGCATGGCGGTTGAATGCCGGATCCTGAAGGAAAAGGTCATTCCGGAGGATGTCATTCCTACACTGATTAAAGCCAGGAAAGATGTAACGGTAAAACATTATCACCGCATATGGCGGAAATATGTTGCTTGGTGTGAGGCCAATAAGGCCCCAACAGAGGAATTTCAGCTGGGTCGATTTCTGCACTTCCTACAGGCAGGAGTGACTATGGGCCTAAAATTAGGCTCCATTAAGGTACAGATATCGGCTCTGTCGATTTTTTTCCAAAAAGAACTAGCTTCACTACCTGAAGTTCAGACATTTGTAAAAGGTATGCTGCATATTCAGCCCCCCTTTGTGCCTCCAGTGGCACCCTGGGATCTCAACGTGGTGTTGAATTTCCTAAAATCACATTGGTTTGAGCCACTAAAGACCGTGGATCTAAAATATCTCACGTGGAAAGTGGTCATGTTATTGGCCTTGGCTTCGGCCAGGCGTGTATCAGAATTGGCGGCTTTGTCATTTAAAAGTCCTTATCTGATTTTCCATATGGATAGGGCAGAATTGATGACTCGTCCCCAGTTTCTCCCTAAGGTGGTATCTGTTTTTCACTTGAACCAACCTATTGTAGTGCCTGCGGCTACTAGTGACTTGGAGGATTCCAAGTTACTGGACGTAGTCAGGGCCTTGAAAATTTATGTTTCCAGGACGGCTGGAGTCAGGAAAACTGACTCGCTATTTATCCTGTATGCACCCAACAAACTGGGTGCTCCTGCTTCTAAGCAGACTATTGCTCGCTGGATTTGTAGCACAATTCAGCTGGTGCATTCTGCGGCTGGACTGCCGCATCCTAAATCAGTAAAAGCCCATTCTACAAGGAAGGTGGGCTCATCTTGGGCGGCTGCCCGAGGGGTCTCGGCTTTACAACTTTGCCGAGCTGCTACTTGGTCAGGGGCAAACACGTTTGCAAAATTCTACAAATTTGATACCCTGGCTGAGGAGGACCTTGAGTTCTCTCATTCGGTGCTGCAGAATCATCCGCACTCTCCCGCCCGTTTGGGAGCTTTGGTATAATCCCCATGGTCCTTACGGAGTTCCCAGCATCCACTAGGACGTCAGAGAAAATAAGAATTTACTCACCGGTAATTCTATTTCTCGTAGTCCGTAGTGGATGCTGGGCGCCCGTCCCAAGTGCGGATTGTCTGCAATACTTGTACATAGTTGTTGTTCACTAAAGGGTTATTGTTATGAGCCATCTGTTGAGAGGCTCAGTTAAATTTCATACTGTTAACTGGTTATGGTATCACGAGTTATACGGTGTGATTGGTGTGGCTGGTATGAGTCTTACCCGGGATTCAAAATCCTTCCTTATTGTGTCAGCTCTTCCGGGCACAGTATCCTAACTGGGGCTTGGAGGAGGGTCATGGTGGGAGGAGCCAGTGCACACCAAGTAGTCTAAAAGCTTTCTTTTAGTTGTGCCCAGACTCCTGCGGAGCCGCTATTCCCCATGGTCCTTACGGAGTTCCCAGCATCCACTACGGACTACGAGAAATAGAATTACCGGTGAGTAAATTCTTATTTTTTTGGTTTCTGCATCATGTGTAATAACATTATTACTCATTTTTAACACACACAAACATGGCCCAACAATAATGACATTCATTTTGGCAATGAATTATCTAAATTCAATGACAACATATTAAAAGCTTAGTACGCAACTCAATTGTGTTATTCTTGTAATGTTGTATAGAGAAGAAAGGTAAAATAGTTAACAATCACATTGTAATTTGGATTGGCTGCAGGATATGAGAATGATTGGAATCTAGAAAGAGTAATGATTAGAAAAAAATCAAGTGGTATGGTTACTTCCTGCTAACATGTATGTGGCTGCCTGGAAATTATTGTGTGTGCAGGATAGGAGAATGATTGGAATCTAGAAAGAGTAATGATTAGAAAAAAAAATCAAGTGGTCTGGTTACTTCCTGCTAACATGTATGTGGCTGCCTGGCAATGATTGTGTGTGCAGGATAGGAGAATGATTGGAATCTAGAAAGAGTAAAGATTAGAAAAAAATCAAGTGGTCTGGTTACTTCCTGCTAACATGTATGTGGCTGCCTGGCAATGATTGTGTGTGCAGGATAGGAGAATTATTGGAATCTAGAAAGAGTAATGATTAGAAAAAAATCAAGTGGTCTGGTTACTTCCTGCTAACATGTATGTGCAGCTCCAACAACATTTCCCTCCTCCAAAAAAAACCCCAAAGATGGTAAAGAATAAATATGCGTACAAATTTTATGCTGTTGTTTGTACCACTTATAATTAATGATGTTGTATAAATTGTCAAGGAGCTATATATTTTGCCAAACATACACTTACTAACTATTTTGAATTACTTCTCAGAAATATAAAATTTGTTTGTTTTGTTTTAATTTTTTTGGGGTGCCTGCTTGTCCTGCCCTTTGCCTTTAGCACTGTCATGTTGTCGTGCTCTGGTGGAGCGTCTTGGTGGTGATGAGACTGGCGTGATATTTGGAGTAGTTGTACCAGAACTGCTGCTTGTTTGCTGTTGGTGCATGGATCTGAGTGTTTCATTCAGGTTAGTGAGGGTGGCATTGAGTTCATGTGTAGCAGCATTTTGATTGTCTACAATTCAGAATAAACTTTCATGAATCTTTTGATTGTTTTGAAAAATGTTCATATAACTTTGCTGTTGTCTGTGCTGTTCTTCCATTAGTCTGTGCTGTTCTTCCATTATGCGCTGTAAGTTGCCCATGACCTGTGTAATGTCTGTACGCATGAGTTCCATGGTATTGCCAATTCTGGTTGTTTGTTCATTTTGTCTACTCATATTTCTGGTTATTCTTCTGAGGTGACATGGTAGGCTTGCAAACATTTGTGTCTGCCTACGCAGGCAATCTTTATTAGTGGCCTGCAGTCTAGCCCAAATGGTCCAAAACACCTGATCAGGGCCTTGTGTTACTGGTGTTGTTGGGCTGTGTTGTGGTGGTGGTGGTGGTGGTGGTGGTGGTGTGCTTTGCTGTGGTGGTGTACTAACAGGTGCTGGGGGGCTGATTCCTTGGCTTAATGGCTGCATTTCTAAGATGATTGTCTCCTCCATGTCACTGTTTTGCTGTTGTTGCAGAGGAATGCTGTTACCAGGACTAGAAGCTGAAATGTCGAAAAATTTGCTGTTAGCTATCCATATGTTTGATAAATGAAAACAAATCACTACACATGGAACACATGTCATTCACTGTTGCTTTCAGATATTCTGCCTAGCAACATCATCACTCATAACTTAAATACATACATATGCCTGTTTGTGGCAAATGTGTCTGGTTACTTAATTGTGAAAGCAAACACTTTAGTTTTATTGTAGATCAGACATACTCCACCATAAAAACACATTGTAATCCATAATGTGTTACCTTATAGCTTTTCTAAAACAAACATAGTAATTTTTTTATATGTATCTGGCAATGTGAGCTCAAACACACATGTGAAAATTTAATAAACAACCTGTTAGGCGCCGGGGTCCGCTTGTCTGTGCGGCCCGGCGCCTAGCAACTAGAGACGCCGTGCGCGTACAGCCGCCGGCTCCCTAGCAACGCTAGACGCTGGGCACGCTGAGCCGCACGGACCCTAGCAACGGGGACGCCACTGGCGGACCGCGTTCCCCGTTGCTAGGCTTTAGGAAATGAAGATATTCACCTGCTCTCTGGCCGTGCAGCAAGGCAGCTGCACGGCATTTATTCTAATCAGCCTTTAGCAGCTGATTGGAGGACTCCTTGTTAAATACACTCCCAGGGCTTCTCACAGACGCCGGTAATAGCTTCCTGCATGCTGCCTTTGTTTGCTGAGAGTCTGTTTCCAGTCCTGCTGTATCCGGTCATTCCAGTCCTCAGAAGTCCGGTATTCGGGAGTTGTCATCTCATCCCAAGAGGTCGTTTGGTTCCCTGGAGTCCTGACTGATCACTGTTTTATATCCAGTGGTGTTCGTGAGTTGCGGCTCTGCCGTGTGTTGCGGCTCAGCCGCTTTTCCTTTTATATTTTGTGTTTGGAGCATTTGCGGAGGGTTCCGCTTCCACAAGTCCTCTCTGGTACTCGGCGGTGCCGGGTAGGAGAATTGGACAAGTGGATATTTTGGTTGTCCTTTTCCCTGGCGGTTTCTCCGCACATATTATAGTTTTGAGTTTGCTTAGCCCCTGGCCTGGTTGTTTAGTTAGAGGGCCTCTTGTTATCACCCTGTCTCGGGTTTCCCTTTGTCTCTCATTAAGACCGGGGGGCATCGAAGTTGGGCAGACATAATCCGCCCTTCAAACGCGGCTGCCAAGGGCTCAAGAAACCATAGTCTCGCAGGGGATTTCTGACAACACGGGTGAGACAACAGAGTTAGGGCGCCAGGGGCTATTTTCCTGTCCTGCTCCCTTCCCCAGCATTTCGTTCCAGTGCTCCGGCCCTTGCCATAAGATCTCCTCGGACCAGAGTGCTGGAATCATAACATTATTACCAGCCATACCAAAACTTAAAATTAAACGGGGTTTAATTTTTTTCTCATTCAGTTTTGTGAGAGTTTATCGGCCTCATGAATCCAACAGGTTTAGGGCCAAATCCTGGTCAGCTCTTAGTCAGCCAGATTCAAGAACTTACTCAGATGGTTCAGGATCTTTCTCTTCGGGTGAAGTCGCAGGAAGATCTTTTGTGAGCTTCCCTGAACCAAAGATGCATTTGCCTGACCGTTTTTCTGGTGATAGAAAAGAGTTTTTTATTTTTAAAGAATCCTGTAAGCTTTATTTTCGTTTAAGACCGACTTCCTCGGGTACTGAATCTCAGCGGGTC
The DNA here is from genome assembly GCF_028390025.1 of Pseudophryne corroboree. NCBI lineage: Eukaryota > Metazoa > Chordata > Amphibia > Anura > Myobatrachidae > Pseudophryne > Pseudophryne corroboree. The sequence goes on along the minus strand of NC_086447.1, from coordinate 290,263,114 downwards.
GGGATTATTATTTCTTTGCTCCTGGGGGATCCTCAGACCTGGGCATTTGGTTTAAGAGCAGAGGATCCGGCATTGTTGTCAGTTGACGCTTTTTTTGAGTATTTAGGGCTCTTGTATGATGACCCTGATAGAGAGGCGTCCGCTGAAAGTCAGTTGCGCGCTCTCAGACAGGGTAGAAATCCTGCGGAGGTTTATTGTACAGAGTTTCGCAGTTGGTCGAACGACTGTGGCTGGAATGACCCAGCCCTGCACAGTCAGTTTCGCCTCGGCTTATCAGAGTCTATAAAAGACAGTCTCCTTCAGTACCCCGCTCCTGAGACTCTCGATAAACTCATGGAGCTTTCTATTAAGATTGATCGTCGTCTCAGAGAGCGGAGGGCTGAAAAAGGAGCACCTGTAAGGTCAAGTCCGTGTGTATATTCCATTCCTGAAGACGTAGAGGAGCCCATGCAGATGGGTCTCTCCCGGCTGTCTCCTGAAGAAAGAGCCAGAAGGCAAAATTCTGGTCTTTGTCTGTACTGTGGGGGTAAGGGACATTTTGCTCGTAATTGTCCGAACAAGTCGGGAAACGCTTTGACCAGGTGAATTGTGAGGGGGTTCACCTAGGTCTGCAGCTTATCTCCTCGAATAACTCCCTTTTAGTCCCAGTTAAAGTTTCCTTTGGCAGCCTCAGTTCTTCGGTGTCGGCTTTTGTTGACAGTGGAGCTGCAGGAAACTTTATGGATTTAACTTGGGCTAAAGCCTTAGGCATTCCTCAGTTACCTTTGGGTAGGTGTGTCACCATGCATGGCTTAGATGGGAGTCCGCTGTCTAATGGGATTATTTCTCTCCATACACCCCCTGTACTACTTACAGTAGGAGCTCTACATTCCGAGAAAATCGAGTTCTTTCTTACACATTGCCCAGCAGTTCCAGTTGTTCTGGGTCACCTTTGGCTGGCCTTTCATAATCCCACCATTGATTGGCGGTCGGGGGAGATTTCACAATGGGGTACTTTTTGTGATAAGGAATGTATCACGTTTCCAGTCAGAGTAGCAGCTATCATTCCAGAACCCATTCCGGTGGAATACCAGGAGTTTGCTGATGTTTTCTCCAAAGGCAATGCGGACATTCTGCCTCCCCATCGGCCTTATGATTGTGCTATTGAGTTAATTCCTGGTGCCGCATTGCCAAAGGGAAGATTATATGCATTATCCTGGCCAGAAACTGCGGCTATGAATGATTATGTAAAGGAGAGCCTTGAGAAAGGATTTATTAGACCATCAAAATCTCCTTTAAGTGCAGGCTTCTTCTTTGTGGAGAAAAAGGATGGATCGCTTAGACCTTGCATTGATTTTAGAGCCCTGAATAAGATCTCAGTTAAAAACACCTATCCTTTGCCGTTGATTTCTGTACTCTTTGATCAGTTACGTTCTGCTGTGATTTTTTCTAAAATTGACATTAGAGGAGCGTACAACCTCATCCGAATTGAATCTGGAGATGAGTGGAAAACGGCCTTCAGTACTCAGTCGGGTCACTACGAATACCTGGTGATGCCGTTCGGCCTGTCCAATGCTCCGGCAGTTTTTCAAGACCTCATTAACGATGTGCTCCGTGACTTCCTAGGGAAATTCGTGGTCGTTTACTTAGACGACATCCTGATTTTTTCTGAATCAATGGAACAACATGTTACCCACGTGCGTCTGGTTCTTCAAAAGTTACGCGAGAATCATTTATATGCCAAGCTGGAGAAGTGTGAGTTTCATGTCACGAAAGTATCTTTTTTAGGGTACATAATTTCCCCTCAGGGATTTTCCATGGAACCAAAGAAACTCCAGGCCATCCTTAGTTGGGCGCAACCCACCAATTTAAAAGCAATTCAGCGCTTTTTAGAGTTTGCGAATTATTATAGGAGGTTCATTCATTCTTTTTCTGACCTGGTTGCTCCCATTGTAGCTCTGACAAAGAAAGGAGCGGATCCTACCAACTGGTCGCGTGAAGCTGAGTTGTCCTTCCGGGCCTTGAAACAAGCCTTTGTCTCGGCTCCAGTCCTCAGACATCCTAATCCGGAATTGCCCTTTGTGGTGAAGGTTGATGCCTCGGAGGTTGGAGTGGGGGCTATCCTTTCTCAAAAGGATCCGGAGTCTCTGGAGTTACATCCTTGTGCCTTTATGTCCAGGAAATTCTCCTCCGCTGAATCCAACTATGACGTTGGTAATCGGGAGTTACTGGCGGTAAAGTGGGCTTTCGAGGAGTGGAGGCATTGGCTGGAGGGAGCAAAACATACTATTTCGGTATTGACTGACCATAAGAACCTGCAATATATTGAATCGGCTAAGCGGCTTAATGCCCGGCAGGCACGTTGGGCATTATTTTTTACGCGTTTCAAATTTATAATCACTTTCAGGCCTGGTTCCAAGAATACTAAGGCTGATTCCCTGTCACGTAGCTTTCTTCCGGTTCACAATAACAATCCTGTTACCCCCATACTTCCATCTTCGGTCATCTGGGCGGGCCTCACACAAGATTTATTTACCCAGTTAAAACAGCTTCAACACCAAGCTCCTAGAATTACTCCTGCTGGTCGTCTTTACGTCCCTGAGTTTTTGAGAGCTACTGTTTTAACGGAATTCCATGATAACAAAGTTTCAGGGCATCCAGGAGTCTCTAAGACATTGGAGTTAGTCTCTCGCTTAGTATGGTGGCCTGGTCTTTCTAAAGACGTCAAGGAATTTGTTTATTCATGTCAGGTTTGTGCACAGCATAAGGTTCCCCGTTCCTTGCCCATCGGGCAACTTATGCCCTTAAATGTTCATCTCAGGCCGTGGTCTCATATTTCCATGGATTTTGTGGTTGACCTTCCCCTTTCAGCCGGATTCCGAGTCATATGGGTGGTAGTGGACCGTTTTAGTAAAATGGCTCATTTTATTGCTCTTCCCCGATTGCCTTCTGCCCAAGGGTTGGCAGTTTTGTTTCTCCGCCATGTATTCAGGCTTCACGGGTTGCCTACTGATATTGTTTCTGATCGGGGTCCACAATTCATCGCACAATTCTGGAAATGTTTTTGTGCCTCATTGAAGATGAAATTGTCGTTAACATCCGGTTACCACCCACAATCCAACGGGCAAACCGAACGAGTTAACCAATCATTGAAACAATATTTGCGCTTGTATTCAGCCAAATTCCAGAATGATTGGTACGAGTTTCTTCCGTTGGCTGAATTTGCTTACAATAATTCTTGTCATTCCTCCACTAAAGAGTCTCCATTCTTTTCAGTTTTTGGTTTTCACCCCAGAGCTAATTCTTTTTTTCATCATTCCTCAGTCTCCTCGCTAACCTTAACCTCCCATCTCGGAGCCATTTGGAAAAAGGTGCACCTTGCTCTCAGAAAAGCGGCCTTTCGAGAGAAGAAATTTTCTGACAGGCTCCGACATCCTTGCACTTTTAAGGTGGGAGATAGGGTGTGGTTGTCGACTCGCAACATCAGGCTTCGACAATCCTCGGCGAGACTGGGACCCAAATTTATTGGGCCATTTCTTATTATAAAAAGAGTCAACCCAGTTGCCTTTCGGTTACGTTTACCAAGATCTCTCAGGATTGGAAATACGTTTCATTGTTCCCTGTTGAAACAATACGTTTCTTCCAGTAGATTTCCTCGGAAGATCTCTCAGGGTAGATCTCCAGTGGATGTACAGGGACAACAGGAGTTCTTGGTAGAGAAGGTTCTCGATTCCAAATTGTCCCGGGGTCGGCTGTATTTTCTAGTTCACTGGAAAGGCTATGGTCCGGAGGAAAGGTCTTGGGTCCTGGATAAGGATCTTCATGCCCCGAGGCTCAAGAGGGCATTTTTTTGGGAATTTCCTCAGAAACCTGGCTTTAGGGGTTCCTTGACCCCTCCTCAAGTGGGGGGTACTGTTAGGTGCCGGGGTCCGCTTGTCTGCGCGGCCCGGCGCCTAGCAACTAGAGACGCCGTGCGCGTACAGCCGCCGGCTCCCTAGCAACGCTAGACGCCGGGCGTGCTGAGCCGCACGGACCCTAGCAACGGGGACGCCACTGGCGGACCGCGTTCCCCGTTGCTAGGCTTTAGGAAATTAAGATATTCACCTGCTCTCTGGCCGTGCAGCAAGGCAGCTGCACGGCATTTATTCTAATCAGCCTTTAGCAGCTGATTGGAGGACTCCTTGTTAAATACACTCCCAGGGCTTCTCACAGACGCCGGTAATAGCTTCCTGCATGCTGCCTTTGTTTGCTGAGAGTCTGTTTCCAGTCCTGCTGTATCCGGTCATTCCAGTCCTCAGAAGTCCGGTATTCGGGAGTTGTCATGTCATCCCAAGAGGTCGTTTGGTTCCCTGGAGTCCTGACTGATCACCGTTTTATATCCAGTGGTGTTCGTGAGTTGCGGCTCTGCCGTGTGTTGCGGCTCAGCCGCTTTTCCTTTTATATTTTGTGTTTGGAGCATTTGCGGAGGGTTCCGCTTCCACAAGTCCTCTCTGGTACTCGGCGGTGCCGGGTAGGAGAATTGGACAAGTGGATATTTTAATTGTCCTTTTCCCTGGCGGTTTCTCCGCACATATTATAGTTTTGAGTTTGCTTAGCCCCTGGCCTGGTTGTTTAGTTAGAGGGCCTCTTGTTATCACCCTGTCTCGGGTTTCCCTTTGTCTCTCATTAAGACCGGGGGGCATCGAAGTTGGGCAGACATAATCCGCCCTTCAAACGCGGCTGCCAAGGGCTCAAGAAACCATAGTCTCGCAGGGGATTTCTGACAACACGGGTGAGACAACAGAGTTAGGGCGCCAGGGGCTATTTTCCTGTCCTGCTCCCTTCCCCAGCATTCCGTTCCAGTGCTCCGGCCCTTGCCATAAGATCTCCTCGGATCAGAGTGCTGGAATCATAACACAACCTTACTATTTGCAAAAATTAAACATGAGTTTCTGTTGCAGCATCTTACACACAATGTGCTACTGTATGGCTCAAGTGGACATACATATCTTTACTGGATGTGGACAAGGCCATTTTGCTTGGATTCCATTTCATGTTTTACTTACTTCGGTAAGTATATAAGTTTTTGATGTGTTTTGACTAGTGATGAGCGAGGTTCGGTTTTACTCGGTTTTACTCGGTTTTACTCGGTTCTCAAAACGGCATCTTATTGGCTATCCAAAACACGTGACATCCGTGAGCCAATAAGATGCCGTTTTGAGAACCGAGTAAAACCGAGTAAAACCGAATCCGCTCATCACTAGTTTTGACTTAATGCGGTTAAGAAAAAGTTTGATTACGATCTAAAATTGTTTACATTTATTTCAGTTTGATACTCACAATCAAGATGAGGGGAGTGTGGATGACGTCTTGGAGGTGTGTCCAAAATTTGTAGTGGGGGGATCGAACATACTGTCGATAATCTTCGTGGCGGGGTAGCCTGCTGTGGTTGGCCCTGGATATCAGACCTTGCTTTCTTTGCTGCCACAGGTTTTTTGTGGTGATGTCTTACAGAAGTCCCACTTCTGCTGCTCCAGACTTCTTTTGATGGACCTATTAACGAAAGTGAAATTTTGTTATGGCCATTCCTTTACAAACATACCCTATACTACAATGGCCACTTTACCTGCTTCCACAGCGTCATCATCATCAGATGTGATGGGAGTTACTGGAGGACGAGTAGTACTGCTTTTTTCAAACACTGTCAAAAAAAATAAAAAATTCATGTATTCATGCTATTGTTGATACATCCACCCATTATGCTTATAAACATCTATTCTTTAAGAAATGCTTGCTTTATTTTTATGAAAAACATAAGGACCGGAAACAAAAAAAACACTACACAAAACAATAAACATTGTCCAATAGCCATATGCACTATGGAAAGTTCAACACAGGAAAACATGTACAGGACACTGACATAGGCCACAAGTAAAAATACATACATTAACAACCAAAAACACACACATCTTCATTTTGTAATGAAAGGAAAAATATTACAGATGCAATATATAAATTGCTCTGTGATGTGGCACTCCAAACACACATTACCACTATATGAGCCAAACAAAAAAAACCCCACAAATTAAAAAATTACACTGCAGTGTTGTGTCACGGTACAAATACAAACTCAAACTGAACAAACAAATAGTGTTTTTTTAATAAAAAATATTACATTCTGTAATAATGACATTACACATGTAAGTGGTTTCCAAACCACTTTCCACTACTCCAGCCTCTAACATGACAACCACTGTTTTTGAAACATTGCACATGGATAACCTAAATATAAAACATAGTCCAAATTAACAAAACAAAAAAAAAAAAATGTCCAAAAGGAAAACATTATTGCAGGACAATTCAATGACACACCAAGTCCAAACTACACATGCAAAATATACTGGAAAAAAACACATGACATACAATAAAGTAAGATGTTACATTGGCTTTTGTATAAAACATTACCCAAAACATTGTACTTGCTGACGCACACTTGAAGATGGGAGTAATATGCAACGTGACATGACACACATTTAAAAAAAAAAAATAAAAAAAAATAAGGTCATAGAATGTTAATGCAAATACACATGCTCACCATTCTTCCTGGGCCTATCTGAATCCCGGACGTGGGTTGCAGAGACTACTTCAGGAGGTATTACACTCCGCATGGGCTCCTCATACTCCAGATATCTTGCAATATAGGGCTGCCCACCACAGGTTTTTCGAGCCGACTTTGCCTCCTTGGCCATTTTGGACTTGACACGTCGCTTTATGTCATAGTACCGTTTGCGGCACGTGTCCTCCGTCCACTTGACCACCCCCTCACTATTGACAGCAGCAACAACTTTCGCCCACAACACCGTCTTCCTCCGTGTTGGCACCTTGGCGGACTCAGGCCCAAATAGCTGCCGCTGATACTTCATCAGCTCACGCACCAATGCCACATTTTCAGCAAAACTAAACTTTACATTCCGCCCAGTCTCAGTAGTGGTGCGTGGCTGCGGAGCTGTCTGACTGTCACTATCACTGTCACTTGAGGCTGCTGCAGCAACCTCACCCACCTCCTCCACCTCACTAACCTCACTAACACTCACCTCCTCCACCTGACCGACCTCCTCCCCCTCACTCACACCCTCCACCTCACCCACCTCTGAGTCACACATAATTGTGTGTCTAAACACTTAACACAGAAAAAAAATAGACAAACAACACACTCCTCCACTACCACTACACAACTCACACACCCACCCACCCACCCACCCACACACACTGACAAGGGACTATAAAGAAAAATAACTTGGACAAAAAATGAGACAAAACCACAAAAAACAAGACTACAAGAATGACAAGACGACTTTCAAACACAATACCACACTCAGAAATCGCTACCAACACTCCTCACCAAATCACAAATTCACCTACCTCCACAGCACAACCTCCCTCCCCCTCACCACTAACTAAACCCACGAGGTGCGGACGGTTTGGGGCGTATTTATATGGTTGAGCACAGACACTCCTACATCTGAAACACAACCAATCACGAACGGGGATGAAAAACGAAACTAAAAGTGAAAATGCGGCCGGGGTCTTAAAAAACCCCTGCCGCGTTTAACTTAGTAAAAATACCGGTAAAAACAACCAAAAGTCGTACACAAATGACTATGACGGCCGAGAATGGTCCAAAAAAAAACCGACTGGCATCGACATCGGAAAACACGAAAACCATAAAGTCGACTGCTTCGTAACTTTGCGTATATAGTTGCATGAAAATGCACCCGATACAAAACGAGTTTAAACACTACACAAACCGACTCAAACACAAATATTAGTAAATATTGCCCCAAGTGTCCAAAAAAATGGTGCACACTTTCCCATTTGCTCCTGAAGGTAGGACATTTTGGGAGGAACCCCCAGGGGTTGATGTATCAGTCTCTCTCAGACTTCTGCCATGTCAGTGACGGCGCACAGGGCCTTGTGGTTGCGTCAGTGGATGGCAGGCGCAAAATTCAAACGTAGTGTGGAATCACTCCCCTTTTCTGGGGAATGGCTGTTTGGGGTTGAATTGGATACCTGGATTTTCAAAGTTACGGCTGAGAAATCCACGTTTCTCCCCTCTGGGGCCCCGCTGGCAAGACGCTCCTACCTGGGGCCATCTGTACAGTCCTTTCGGTCTCACAGATTTCGATATAAGGCCAGAGGTGCCTCCAATGTGACTAGAGGGACCAAAGGTAAGTCCAAAAAGCCTGCAAGCACCAGCTCTCAGGAACAGACCACCAGTTCTGCTTCTGCTAAGGTCTCAGCATGACGGTGCCCCCCCCCCCCCCCTCTATGAGGGGATCTCGTGGTGGGAGCTCGACTGGGTCACTTCAGCTGCATCTGGGAGACTTCCTGCCAGGATACCTGGGTCAGATATCTCGCTTCTCAAGGCTTCAAGCTGGAGTTCGATAGTACTCCTCCCCAACGATTTTTCAAATCAAGTTTACCAGCTTTGGAGGATATGCAAGTTACGTTGCAACAGGCCATCCGAAAGTTGGTCCAGTCCCACATCAGTGTTCCAGTACCAATACTGCAACGCGGCAAGGGGTTTTACTCCAACCTATTTGTGGTGCCGAAACTGGACGGTTCGGTAAGACCCATTTTGAATTTAAAATCCTTGAATCCTTATTTGAAGGTGTTCAAGTTCAAAATGGAATCCCTGCGAGCAGGGATTGCGGGCCTGGAAGAACAGGATTTCATGGTCTCCTTGGATATCAAGGACGCCTACCTCCACATTCCAATTTGGCTGCATCATCAGGTGTACCTGCGGTTTGCCCTGCTAGACAATCACTTCCAATTCCAGGCACTGCCCTTTGGCCTGTCCACAGCCCTGAGGGCATTCACGAAGGTGGTGGCGGAGATGATGTTCCAACTCCGGGTCCAGGGGGTCAATGTTGTCCCTTACCTGGACGATCTTCTGATAAAAGCAAGATCCAGGGAGCTTTTATTGCTCCATATCAACCGCACTATCCACCTTCTGTCAAACCATGGGTGGATCCTCAACTTAAGGAAGTCCCACCTGGAGCCAACTCAGAGGCTCCTGTTCCTCGGGATGTTGATGGATACTTTGGCCCAGAAGGTGTTCCTATCAGAGGACAAGGCGAGAACACTTCAGGAGATGGTCCGCATGGTGCTCCAACCTACTCGAGTGTCCATCCATCTTTGCATAAGATTGTTGGGAAAGATGGTCGCCTCATACGAGGTGATCCAGTATGGGAGGTTCCATTCCAGAACATTTCAGTTGTATCTCCTGAGCAAGTGGTCCAGGTCACATCTACATATGCACCGGGTGATTCGGCTGTCACATCAGGCCAGGATTTCCCTCTTTTGGTGGCTAAAGTCCTCCAATCTTCTGTAAGGCTGGAGTTTCGAGATTCAGGATTCGACCCTCCTCATGACGAATGCGAGTCTAAGGGGATGGGGAGCTGTCACCCAAGGGGCGCAGTTCCAGGGCAGGTGGTCAGCCCTTTAAAGCCTCCTTCCAATCAACACTCTGGAACTTTGGGTGATCTACAATGCTCTGCTTCAGGCCTCTCCTCTGCTCAGGGATCACGCGATCCAGTGCTCGACGTGTCTCAGAATTGAGACGTGTCTTTTTTATGAGGACAGAGCAGAGCTCCGGACTAGCCAGCAGTTCCTGCCGAAGGTTGTCTCTGTGTTACACTTAAATCAGCCTATTGTGATTCCGTCCGGTTCTGGCGCTTCTGCTCCTCCAGAGGCATTGGATGCTGTGCGAGCCTTGAAGATCTATGTCAAGAGAATCGGATCAGAAAGACGGATTCTTTGTTCGTGTTCTATGATGCACAGAAAAAGGGTTGTCCTGCTTCAAAGCAGTCCATTGCTCATTGGATTAGGCTTACTATTCAACAGGCCTATGTATCGGCAGCCTTACCTGTTCCTAAATCTCTGAAGGCCCACTCTACGAGATCTGTGGGTTCTTCCTGGGTGGCTGCCCGTGGAGTCTCGGCCTTACAACTTTGCAGAGCTGCTACCTGGTCAGGGAAGAACACTATTGTGAAGTTCTACAAGTTTGATACCCTGGCCAAAGAGGATACCCAGTTTGGGCAGAAGGTGCTGCAGCAGTATCCGCACATTCACGCCCATTCTGGAAGCTTTGGGATGTCCCCATCATACTAGATTCCCCAATATCCCTTATGGATGCTAGAGAAAATAGGATTTTAATTACCTACTGGTAAATCCTTTTCTCGTAGTCCATAAGGGATATTGGGCGCCCGCCTCAGTGCGTTGACTTTTCTGCAGGTTCTTGTTATGTGGTTACTTGTTCAGCTGTTGCTGTTATTGTTACCAGCCGTTGCTGGTTGTTATATATTAGTGGTGTGCTGGTTTGTAAATCTCACCACTCTGTTATCATATTTCCTTCTCTCATATATGTCCTTTCTCCTTCGTGCATGTTTTTACCTATAACTGCCTGTGGGAGGGGGCATAGAGGGGAGGAGCCAGCACACACAGTTGAAGAAATTTAAAGTGCACTGGCTCCTTTGGACCCAGTCTATACCCCATCGTACTAGATACCCCAATATCCCTTATGGACTACGAGAAAAGGATTTACTGATAGGTAATTAAAATCCTATTATAATATTCAAGGTTCTTGGCATATATTGGCCAGTATATCAGCCTGCCCACCTACTTCACAGTGACCTTGTCGGACAGGTCCCTAACACTATAGGGATTCACCTCTGGGGTGCTGAGCACCCCCAAACTACCCCAGCCACACCACCGCAGGGCATCACACAGAAAAAGGATAGGAGTGAAAGATCAGTGTTAAGCAAATGAAAGCGGCTGCAGAGTGTTAAAAGAGAAAAAAAAGGACAGCAGTAAGGTGTCAGAGTGTTAGAAAGTGAGGTTTAGCTGAGCAGTGTTACAAGTGTAAAATATATGTGAAAAGTGCTACATAAATATAAAACAAACACAAGGTGATACAAGTGTTAAGGCTCATATACTGGCCAATATATGCCAAGAACCTCGAATATTATATTATGGTTGTTATGGTATAATTTTAATGGTGTAATGCCTGCATTGTCCGGATTGCGCCCCGCCAACTGCATTCTAATGTCATTGGCATGCCCCCTCCCGCCCCGCAACTGCCTCTGCCTGTCAATCAGGCAGAGGCGATCACACCAGTGAGATGCTTTTAGCATCTCACTGGGACTTACTGGGTGCGCGTATGCACTCCACAAAAGTCTACAGAGTGCGATCGCTGCCATTACAGCAATCACCTCTGAATCACCCCCATTGTGGGCGCAGTCATTTATGTTTATCTCTATGTGATGAGAACACATAATTGGAGAAATGTGGTGTGAAAGGAGAAAGAAAATGAGAAACTTCTAGAAGATCTTCCACATTCTTGACATTTTATTTATTTTAGCTAACATTTTATTATATTGATTTGGATTAGGAAGGTCTTTGAAAATAGTGCCCTGAAACTCAGTATTTCCATGGTGTCGTTCTTCATACCACCCCCATTTCTTGTCTGGTCTTAGAGGATAATTGGGATAGATCCTAGGTGTTGTCAAGGGGCAGCCATCCTTCAATGAAGCGCCCAAATTCTCTATTATCTATTTTCATTTCTATTTAGTAACAATAGTTGCCTTGTGAAAACATTACTGTAGACAGAGGAAGCTGACGTCTGTGTTGTTTCCACCATATGTCTCAAGTAGCCAAGTGGGAGTGATAAATGAACACCAATTTGAAAGTAAGTACAGACATATTTCTTTACAGCCTAAGCCAATGACTGGACATATATGCAATTACATTGTTATGGATGGACAGCAAACTCTGTTACCTTCAAATGATTGTTACCCAAAGAACAATAAAAATAAGCACTTTTTATCTTCCTATCAAATAAAGAAACAGAGGCCAGGTGATGTCAGCACTATTCTGTTTTATCTGACAAAGTCTACGCCTTTTACTGCGAGTGGTGTGACCCAATGTCACAATCAAAGCTTAGGAATGGTAGCATTAATAACCAACACATATTGGTAACATGTAAAACCGCATAAAGGATCTCCTGAACTTTCCAACTAAAGTCAAAGGTTGTTTGGTAAAGAAATATGACTTCATAGAAATGAAGGCAATGATAGAGGCATGCAAGATCAACAGCATAGGAGGGCAGTCACTAGCGGCTGTACTGGAAGGAATAATGAAAGTTGTTGCATTGCTCTAAATAAATAACTTGACTTTTCTTGGAAATTCATATTAATGATTCACATCAAACAATGGAAATTTCTTAGGCCTGGTAGGCTTGGGAGATCCATGCAATATACAACACTATGCAATCTGGTTTACATTCACATTGGCATCAGCCCTTTTGTGCACATAATACAGAAAAAGTTACAATTAATTATCATCAACTAATATTAAATTTAGGATCTCGATTCTTTACCAGTAAGCACTCAAGGGCACCATCTTATTAATTGGCTACATAACACGGAACAATACAATGGTACTGTATTGTTATCCTAACAACCCCTCCATAAAGCACCTTACTTGCTTGTCCCCTACAAATCCTGCTATGATGAAGATTTGTTCCACTAAGTGGGAACATCATCTTCACAAAAAAAATCACAGGATCAGCAGGCCAATTCCCACCGATGATGGCCCCACCAGAACACTAGGTCATCAGTCAGACATTTCCTGAGTTCTTGGCACCCTGTAAATAGTATCATATCCTGAATTCTTGACATCCTGATCAGGGCCGGTTGTACACCTTGTGGCGCCCAGTGCAAAAGTTTCCACTGGCGCGACAAAAAATAGGGGTGTGGCTTCATAGGGGAGGGGCGTGGACACAGTTATGCTCCCAGTAGTTGTGCCCCCAGTAGATTTGCCCCAAGTAGTTGTGCCCCCCAATTGATTTGCCCCCTGTAGCTATGCCCCCAGTAGATTTGCCCCATTAGTTGTGCCCCCTATAGCTATGCTTCCAGTAGATTTGCCCCAGTAGTTGTGCCCCCTGTTGCTGTGCCCCCTGTCGATGTGTCCCCAGTAGTTGTGCCCCCTGTTGCTGTGCCCCCAGTAGTTGTGCCCCCTGTTGCTGTGCCCCCTGTCACTGTGCCCCCAATAGTTGTGCCCCCTGTTGCTGTGCCCCTTAGTAGCTGCTTACAAATACACAAAAAAACAACAACCAATACTTACCACTGCCCTGCTCCAGCTTCCCGACCGCTGCTGCTGCTGCTCCGTCTGGCCGCCCGCGGCTCCTCTAGCGTCTGACAGGTGCGCCGGCTGCAGCGGACGCCCACATAGCCTACGACATCTGCTGCAGCCGTGGAGCAGGGTGCAGGTAGGTAGCGGGCGCCTGGGGGGTGACTGCGGCCGCTCCCCCAGGCCGCAGCGCCCCGAACGCAGGCACTGCTTGCCCGCACCAAGAACCGCTCCTGATCCTGATACCAGTGTGCAATCCTGATTCTTGGTACTCTGTTCCCGGTGTGCAACCCTGAGTTTCAGACTTCTTGTAATCCTGAGATCCTTGCATCCTGTCACTAAATGAGTTTGCTGGCATACCATCATTAGTATGCAATCCCGAGTGCCATGCATCCTATTGCCAGTGTGTAAGACTAATTTCCTGGCATTCTGTTCCCAGTGTGTAGCCCTGGGTTCTTGGCATTCTGTTTCTAGTATGCAATTCTGAGTTTCTGGTAACCTTTTCCTAGTGTGCAAATATGAGATCCTGTTCTTCTGTCATTAGCGTTCATAGCACCTTGTCACTAATGTGCAATCCTCAATTCCTGGCATCCTGTTACTAGTATCTTACCGAGTTCCTAGCACTCTGTTACCAGTGTGCAGCATTACTTCCTGGCATCTTTTTACCAGTATATAGGGCCTAATTCAGTAAGGATAGCTAATTAGCAGAATTTGCTATCCTTTTCCTAGCATGCTGGGGGCCGCCCATCGCTGGGCAAGGCCGCCCAGCATGCTGACCACCGCCTTCCCTCCTCCCTTCAACAAGCAGAAATTGCGATCAATTTTGCTTAGCTGGGCCCGCAGGAGTCCCGCCACTACGTTCTTGATCGCGGCAGCTGCATGTGACGTCACGCAGCTACCGTGATCACGCCCCTGACATGCCCCCGTTCGGCTGCCCCCCATTCTCGCTGCACCACACCCCACAACGCTCCGTCTCCTCCCTGGAAACGGAGCTTTGCCCGACCTCCGCCCCGCGACCGCCTCTGCCTGATTCACAGGCAGAGGCGATCGCATTTTCTGCGGCCCCCCTACAGAAAGTGGGATTTGTGATCCAACCTGAATTAGGCCCATAATTCTGACCTAGTTGCACCCTCCCCAGAATGGTTTTGCCTTTTTAATGATTGCTCCTTTAAAACATTGGACAGACTTACTGGGAACACGCTGATGCCTGCAAGTTGTATTCTATTACATTTACCCCCTAGTCTCCAATCCTAAATTCCTGCAACTGCATTCACAGTATGCAGGAACTCACATATATTATGCAATTAATATCACAATATTTGTATGCATATATTAAACCACAAAAATCAATAGGCTGCACTACCCAGTTTGTGGGTCCAAATGATGATTAGTACAGTACTAATACTGATGCTAATGACTTTTCACACACACACACGCACACACACATGCACACATGCATACACGCACACACGCACACACTTACACTGGGGAGTCCTGGAAGCCAAACTACAGAGGAACAATTTATATAGATGTCCATACATTGCTGAAGGAGTGTCTCATTTGTTAATCTGTGGATACCTTTTCCTTACCAAGTGGGATTACCCCATTCTATGTGCCAGACTTCCACCGGTAAACAGGACTCCCAGTATAAGTGTGAGGAGAAATCATTAACATCAGTATTACCGTAGACCTCTAGTAATCTTTTGGACACACAGGATGGGTAGTATACTACTATATTCATTTATATGAATGATATGTAGTGCGGCCTATTGATTTTTGTGGTTTATGATATGTTTAGAAAGATTATGATATCTATTGCATAATATATGTGAACATATAGACCTATATGGTAGTTTTGAATACAATGTGTATACTGTTTGCATTGTTTGTTATTAAATGTTTTGATCTTTCGATATAGATGTGTCTCACTCTTGAAGTCATTCCTGCCACGCTAACACAATTTTTTCACGTCATTTTGCAATCTGTCAATCAGAAGCTGTTAGCTAGTGCAGTCAACTGCTATCTCCACTAGTGTGTGTAGCTAGTAGGCATATACTGTATGCATTTGTGTACAGGTCTGCCTCAGTTTGTAACTTTGCAATTGCACAAACATACTACTTTACTCTTCTGTTCTGCCTTTCCAAGTGCCAAGGAGGCACAAATGTTAAATCTGTGCATGCTTGCCTATGAGGATTATGTGCCTAATTCAGACCCGATCGCAGCAGCAAATTTGTTAGCAAATGGGCAAAACCATGGCCCTCATTCCGAGTTGTTCGCTCGGTAAAAATCTTCGCATCGCAGCGATTTTCCGCTTAATGCGCATGCGCAATGTCCGCACTGCGACTGCGCCAAGTAAATTTGCTATGTAGTTAGGAATTTTACTCACGGCTTTTTCATCGTTCTGGCGATCGTAATGTGATTGACAGGAAATGGGTGTTACTGGACGGAAACAGGCCATTTTATGGGCGTGTGGGAAAAAACGCTACCGTTTCCGGAAAAAACGCAGGAGTGGCCGGAGAAACGGAGGAGTGTCTGGGCGAACGCTGGGTGTGTTTGTGACGTCAAACCAGGAACGACAAGCACTGAACTGATCGCAGATGCCGAGTAAGTCTGGAGCTACTCAGAAACTGCTACGAGGTGTGTAATCGCAATATTGCGAATACATCGTTCGCAATTTTAAGATGCTAAGATTCACTCCCAGTAGGCGGCGGCTTAGCATGAGCAAATCTGCTAAAATCCGCTTGCGAGCGAACAACTCGGAATGAGGGCCATGGTTTTGCCCATTTGCTAACAAATTTGCTGCTGCAATCAGGTCTGAATTAGGCCCTATGCCCCCAACCCCCTCCTTCCCCGGCATATTTTGATCCTGAGCCAACCTCAACTTGAGAGATGAATTTGAAAAAGGGAAGGGGCCAATGAATATGGAGGAATAGAGAGGGTGATGAGAGAAGGGAGAACCAATGAGGTAAGTAAAAAGAACAGGGACCAGTGGTTGAATCGAACAAGGGAAAGACCAGCGAGTTCAGGAGCAGGATAGTGGGTGGTGACCATAAAGTAACTCAAAAGTTCAGTAATGCGGAACACTCTCATAGCACAATTCACAGCTCAGAGAGGAAATGGAATTGCAACAATAGCAGTGGGACAAGTGTGCGGAGAGTGCCGGCTGTATCTTAAATGTAGCAACACTAAAGGGATGCAGAATATAGGTAATTGTCTTACTTGATGTTTTTAATATTGGGCAAAAAAAACAATTTTTTTTAAAAACAAACAAACATCGGTTTCCGATGTTTCTGCTTGATTGAAGTAAGTACGCTACTTAACATTCCAAGCATGGGAATTTGAGCTTGAAACTCCTATACCAAGTCCCTACACTTACTGTAACTTGTGAGCTAGCACTAACAGTGTGATTTTTTAATGTACTCCTTGTTATTCAGTTACATACCCCTGAATTTAATACAAACATACTCAGCATGCCATACCTAGGACTCAAGGGCGTCAGAACGTTTTTCAGTTGGGGGCAGCAAGATAAAATCTCAATTTGGCGCCCCTAATTTATGGCCACCTTAGATTATTATTATTATTATTATTATTATTATTATCCTTTATTTATATGGCGCCACAAGGGTTCCGCAGCGCCCAATTACAGAGTACATAAACAAATAATCAAACCGGAAAACAGCAACTTACAGTTGATGACAGTATAGGACAAGTACAGGGTAAATAAACATAGTTACATCAGCAGATGACACTGGAATAAGTATCAGGTGGCAGAAGACTGATGGAATTGGTGCAGTTGAAGATTATTAAAGTAAGAAAGGATAAGCACATGAGGGAAGAGGGCCCTGCTCGTGAGAGCTTACATTCTAAAAGGGGAGGGGTAGACAGACAGGGGTGACACAGTTGGGGTACATAGAGAGCGTAGAACAGAGGGTTAGGCCCTTTACCGGGCACTAGATAGGTCACTTGTACCTGTACGGAACTCTACGGAGCAGCTGGGAGTGAGTGACCCCTTATATACATTATGTCTGGTAGAGCTCCCTTACACACAATATGCCCGGTAAAGGGCCTAATTCAGATCTGATTGTAGATGTGCTAAATTTAGCACATCTACGATAGGTTTCTCAGACATGCGGGGGACGCCCAGCACAGGGCTAGTCCGCCCCACATGTCTGCCTCCCAGTGCCAGATATGCATATTTGCCCCCAGTGCCAGATATACATATATGTCCCCGGTGCCAGATATACATATATGCTCCAGTGCCAGATATACATATATGCCCCAGAGCCAGATATACATACTGTATATGCCCCCAGAGCCATTTATACATATATTCCTCCAGAGCTAGATATACATATATGCCCCCAGAGCCAGATATACATATATGCCCCCAGTGCCAGGTATACATATTTGCCCCCAGTGCCAGGTATATATATATGCCCCAGAGCCAGTTATACATATATGTCCCCAGTGCCAGATATACATATGTCCCCAGTGCCAGATATACATATGTCTCCAGTGCTAGATAAACATATATGCCCCCAGAGCCAGTTATACACATATGTCCCCAGTGCCAGATATACATATGTCTCCAGAGCCAGATATACATATGTCCCCAGAGTCAGATAAACATATATGCCCCCATAGCCAGATATACATATATGCCCCCAGTGCCAGATATACATATATGCCCCCAGTGCCAGATATACATATATGTCCCCAGAGCCAGTTATACATATATGTCCCCAGTGCCAGATATACATATGTCTCCAGTGCCAGATATACATATGTCCCCAGAGCCAGATAAACATATATGCCCCCCAGAGCCAGATATACATATGCCCCCAGTACCAGATATACATATATGCCCCCAGTGCCAGTTATACATATGTCCCCAGAGCCAGTTATACATATGCCCCCAGAGCCAGTTATACATATGCCCCCAGTGCCAGATAGACATATATGCCCCCCCCCCAGTGCCAGTTATACATATGCCCCCAGGGCCAGTTATACATATGCCCCCAGTGCCAGATATACATATATGCCCTCAGTGCCAGTTATACATATGCCCCCAGAGCCAGTTATACATATGCCCCCAGAGCCAGTCATACATATGCCCCCGTGCCAGATATACATATATGTCCTCAGTGCCAGTTATACATATGCCCCCAGAGCCAGTTATACATATGGCCCCAGAGCTAGATATACATATATGCCCCCAGTGCCAGTTATACATATTTCCCCAGTGCCAGATATACATATATGCCCCCAGTGACAGTTATACATATGCCCCTAGAGCCAGTTATTCATATGCCCCCAGTGCCAGATATACATATATGCCCCCAGAGCCAGTTATACATATGTCCCCAGTGCCAGATATACATATGTCCCCACAGTGCCAGGAACACATACCCCCACAGGACGCTGGGCGGGCGAGTAGGAGCGGGCGGCCCCCTCATTTACAAACAAGTCTCCTTAATCTCTCCGCTGCAACGTCCGGGTCCGGCCCCAGCACAGCTTGTGCATATGTAATGAGCGGCTTGAATTCAAGACGCTCCGCCGCACATTACATATGCATGGTCAGAGCGCTACACGGGAGGAGCAGCAGCACTGACTGTCCCCGTCAATGATAGTCAGTGAATCGCGGCCCGCGGCCGAAGCGCCCTCTATGTGCGGTGCCTATCTCGGCCGCGTACTGTGACGGGATAGCGCTTGCTGTACCGCTGCTGCTAGTATCGGCGGTGACAGGCACCTCTCTCATGTTTTGGGGGAGCGAGCTGCCCCCTTGCCCCCCGATTCCGACGCCTCTGCTGAGACTCGAACTCTCAACCTCACATACTACAATCACAAACCTAACACATGGAGCTGCTGTATTTGCTCCTACATACAGTAGGAAGTATAGTAATTCTAACTATATGAAGCTAGTTGTAGTGTCAATTTAAACCATTGCATCTAAGCAGATCTCTAAAGTGTGCAGCCAGACACTACAATCAAGTCACACACAACATAGATCTACTATCCTACATCATCTCAATGGTACTGTATAACTGAAGGAGTATATTTGAGTGAGAAATGAGAAAGGACTGCATTATGCCGCATATCTCTTCTATATTGTCTATATAATGCTTTAACTGCCTGAGCTGTTTATCATTAGTTGGTCTGGACTCTGGAGATAGTGTTTGATTTAAGGTGGCCATCTTATCCACAAGAGCAATAATATATCTCCAGTGTGTGCTGGAATGGATGGGTTTTTGGCCCTAAGGATGCTACTTTCTGTTAAGGATTTTGAAGCAACCTGAAGACCACCCTGAATAAATACAGTATGGGACTAGCAGTGGCGCACCCAGGGGGGGTTTCCGAGGGGTGGTATTCATGTGACCGCCGGTCAGCTGACCGACAGTCACATGACCTCCTCCACCAGCCCGACGGGTTACTATCCCGATGGTCGGCATGCCGACCAACAGGGACTATTTCCACTCGTGGGTGTCCACGACACCCATAGAGTGGGAATAGAACCCGTGGCGACCTTAGGTCACCACCGAGCCCGCAGCATGGTGAGCGCAGCGAGCCTGCAAGGGGCTTGCTGCACTCGCCCCTCCCCGCCGGGATTCCGGCGTCGGTATGGTGCCGGGATCCCGGCGTCTGTAAGCTGACCGGCGGTCTCCTGACCGCCGGTCAGCAGTACTACACCCAGAAAGCCCCCTCCACCAAAAAAAAAATAATTTTTTTTTTTTTTTTTGCTGCATGAGTATTATTAATGGCTGTCTATCGTCCTCTGCAGCCTGCTGTCTTCCTGGTGGCACTTGTAAGTGCTTAATAAAAGTTTACTTTATTTTAATTATAGTACATACAGTATATATCCATGTGCATGCATATATATACACATGTATATACATACATACATATAAACATACATATAAACACACACACACATGATGTATATACATTTGTATATATACGTGTACTGTGTGTGTGTGTGTGTGTGTGTGTGTGTGTGTGTGTGTGTGTGTGTGTGTGTGTGTGTGTGTGTATGTATATATATATATATATATCCAATGAATCCACACTCACTGCTGGAAATTACATCATGGGCTGTGCTGCATAAAGGGCTCTCAAATAGTCCAAAATATATCCAAGAAGAGTACAGGCACTCACCACTTCCTTGATGATAATGAATTTATTATACCTCACAGGTGTATCTCACATAGAGATGAACGACAGCATGTCAGCAAAAATGTCGACGTTTCGGCTCCATCCGAGCCTTTGTCAAGACAGACAAAATCACATCAGGTTAACACACCCAGCAGCCTGATGTGATTTTGCCTGTCTTGACAAAGGCTCGAATGGAGCCGAAACATCGACATTTTTGCTGACATGCTGTTGTTTCTTTCTGTGTGAGATACACCTGTGAGGTATGATAAATTCATTATCATCAAGGAAGTGGTGAGTGCCTGTACTCTTCTTGGATAGATAGATATATATATATATATATATATGTGTATGCATGTTTAATATGCTATGTATATGTGTATGTATATATATATATATATATATATAGGTGTATATACGGTATATATATATATATATGTAGATATGTGTGTGTATATATATATATATATATATATATATATACACACACACACTAGTTTTACGGACCCAGCATATACTGGGTCACCTCAGTCCCCGCCCCCGTGATTGGCTCCACCCAGTTCTGGAAACCCCCCCATGCAAATCCTGCGTTTGCCACTGACTAGGTGGTTCCCAAATTGGCTCTTATTTGCAAGAGACAATTCCACTTCAAAGTTTTATTTAATGTTCCATTTGTCAGAGACATCGTATCTATCCTCAGCTCAGAGATTATTCTTCTTCATCATCCATTTATCTTATTATGAATTTACACATTTTCTATAGTGTTTTAGGTGAATTTTTAAAACGTGTTTCTTATTTTTTGTGTGATTATATTCTACAACATTGATGATTAGAAATTGTTTTTATAAGCGCTGTGTCTTGTGATAGCTTTCATTAGTGACACACCTCTCCTAAGCCAACATCCACCGTCCATCTTCCTTGACATTACTAATTGCTCAGGCTGGAACTGTGACTTTTATACACAAGGGATGTGGCCTTTTTAATGGACAGAAAGTTACAGTACTGTGACTTCCTATTTGCTGATTAGCTGTCGCCTCCATAGATACCTGAACAGTGATAATTGCACCCAAGCTGGTTAGTAATGTTAAAGATTGATAGAAGGAAGACGGAGAGTTTTCCTTCATTGTTAATGTCAGTATGTGTCAGTGTCACACTGTCTCAATTAGGCTGTATGTATGTGTTTCTGCTTTTCTTCTTATTTTGTATTTATTAGTATTATATTCATACTTGCCTATTTATGTAAAAGCATTTCCGGGAGAGTGTGAAAGTAACACCTATGAGTGTGGTGCTGAGGAGGACGTGTAATTCTCCGGCTTAAAGGTATGTCATAAAATGTACTTAAAATCCATCCGTAGATGAGCCCCAAAGCAGATACATAGTTCTTATATAAAAAGACAGCTCTGATGTTTCTTTATTTTCCACGTTTTTTTTACATCTGCTCTACCTATAATGAAGGTAACGTGCAAATGTGACAGGAGGCTGTGGTATGAAACAATGATGACATATTCACTGTACTCGGTGGCAGCCTGACTAGACTCTCGAGGTCATCAGGGAGGTCACCACTACTGCAGGTAGTTTCCCTGACATTCAGGGAGAGTTAGAAAGTATGGTTATATTCTAAATATGATAGTTCATTTTGTGGGGCAAGGTTATGGTAATGAGATAAAGTGAGAACAAAAGAGAAGGAGAGGAAGAGAGAGAGATAGAGAGAAGTTTCAATGGTGTATGTTGACTTACCTATTTCTCCTGTGCAAAAGGGCTTCAGTTCTGCACCACCTTATAGCTTGGGAACATTGGGGGTAATTCAGAGTTGATCGCAGCACCAAATTTGTTAGCAGTTGGGCAAAACCATGTGCACTGCAGGGGATATAACATATGCAGAGAGCGTTAGATTTGGGTGGGTTATTTTGTTTCTGTGCAGGGTAAATAATGGCTGCTTTATATTTACGCTGCAATTTAGAATTCAGTTTGAACACACCACACCCAAATCTAACTCTCTCTGCACATGTTATATCTGCACCCCTTGCAGTGCACATTGGGGGTCATTCCGACCCGATCGCTCGCTGCAGTTGTTTGCAGCGCAGCGGTCAGGTCGGAACTGCGCATGCGACGGCGCCGCAGTGCGCTGGCGCATGCCGGATGGCCAAAGGCCGTCATTCCCTAGCGATCGCCTCTGCCTGATTGACAGGCAGAGGTGGTCGCTGGGCAGGAGGGGGCCTACCTTCAGTAAAACTTATAAAAACGAATATGTTATTTTCAGATAAGATCAGAAATAAAATAAAATGTTTTCTTATATCCTTTGGGAGAATCAGAAATTAATTTTTTATTTCTTCTTCATTGATGTCATAGTGGGGAATGAAAAATTCTGGCTTGGATAATCTCACTTCAGCCTTTTGAAAGGAATGTTTTTTCCCCATGATACATGAAGAAAGTAGAAATAAGAATTTATTTACCATTTGGAATATGATAGTTCTAGTCTAAAGAAAAGAGTATTTAATTTTCTTTTTGAAAAAGCATTTAACAAAGTATTGGTGGAGTTTTTTTTAATTTTGTATCCAAACTGTTTTTAATACAAAAAAAGTCATCCATACTGGGAAGCATATATATGATAAAGCATACAAGTAGTGATAATGATGCAAGACATGGAAGCATCCAATAATAGGCAAATGATGAGGAATGTATCACACAAATATTGTGCATTGTATCTAGTAGCCATAGGCATTACGAGAGATATATAGCTTGAATAAAGAAAGAAAAAAAGAACACATTCTGTCCTTCCAAGTCAGGTGGTCGTGGCACTGGTATTTTTGTAACTTATCCTAACATTAAATTATATCAGTCTGCCATCACCTAGGGCAGTGATGGGGAACCTTGGCACTCCAGCTGCTGTTGAACTAAATATACAGTAAAACAACAATACCTTGGTATTTTTTCACTACATAATTGTGGTAGATAGAAATAAGATTTGTGAAGTTGCACCTGATGCTGAAACGGGATCGGTATGAAATACCTCCAATCAAAATCCCGACGTTCAAAATCCCGACACCAATTGACTGATGGTCAAAATCCCGACATGGTCAAAATCCCGACATGGACAAAATACCGAGATTTAAAATACCGACAAGGTCAAAATACCGACATGTAAAATGCCGACAGGTCAAAATACCGACATTTGTTTTTGGTTGTTTTTTTGTGTGTATGTCGACATAAGTCAACATGGACACCATATAAAGTGTACTGCGTCCCCTCGCATGGCTCGCTGCGCTCACCATGCTTCGGGCACACTATTATATTCCCCCTCCAGGTCCACTGGGATGGTAAAGTATGAACAAGTCGGTCTCAATGAAAAAAATCATGAAAAACTCATGTCGGTATTTTGACCTGTCGGCATTTTACATGTCGGTATTTTGACCTTGTCGGTATTTTAAATGTCGGTATTTTGTCCATGTCGGGATTTTGACCATGTCGGGATTTTGACCATCGGTCAATTGGTGTCGGGATTTTGAACGTCGGGATTTTGATTGGAGGTAAACTGACTGCATCCCGCTGAAACTAATTGCCAGGTGCTCTCTGTATACACACATATGTTTAACTAACTATGGTTGATAACTGATTGGTTACCTGTTCTTTAACTATGGACAACCTAATACACCTGCCTACCTTCTGATGAAACCGTATGTTCAATAAGCACAGAGAAACGCTTTACGGGACAATACCACTGCACCTACGTGTTCCTGACCACCCATAAATATCCACAGACCTGAGGCTGTTGTATCAAATCCATCTGCTGCTACCCGGAGTCGCGCTCCCCCTCTCCGTGGACACAGACGTACCGCTGCATCCACCCGTTACCACTAGATCACTGCACGATAGCCGTCTATGCTGAGGACTACGAACGGCAGTGGTGAGAGTTTGTTTTCAGCGTGGGGAGGGCACGTAAGAGCATTGCCTCTGTGGGCTCTTCTACATTGTGTGAGCCCATCAAGGTACTCCGGTTTGTTTGCTATATAGGACACAAGGCTCACTTTCAATCCATTTAACAGTTCCTCATTGGAGTTACAAATAGTACCAGCAGTGTGCTTAAACATCCTTTATTGGAGCTCCTTTATAGACATTGTCTGTGGACTTCATATTTACTATTCGTGGTATCATGGATCTCTATACATGCAAGTGATAAATATTGGTGTACTCTATATATATTTTTTATTATATTGATTGATTTTAGATATTTTTAATATCAAAAGATTTTACAAAATAAATCGTTATTTGAATCATTGAATATTGTACAGCGCTCCCTCGTGATACTATGGGGTCTATTCATGTAGAAAACGAAAACAGAATTGCTACTTATCACTATACATCGCACCGCTGCGATGCGATGTATAGCTGTGATAAGTAGCAATTCATGTATACTTACCCTTCCGACGATGCGCTGCGGTGTCTGGGGCTCCTGCGGTGAGGTCTTCTCCAGCGGTCCTTCCCAGCGATGCGCGGGGTCCAGCGGCGGGTCCCTCTGCGCATGCGCAGGGTGTTGACCTCCCGGCCGGCCGCAATGGTTGCTGGGAGGTCGGGGGGCGGAGCCAGCGCATGGTGCAGAGCAGTGATCAGGGAAGCATTGAGCTTCCCTGATGTCTCCGCACCACAGTTCAGGTTACGCCGTCCTGAGAGCTTTCCGCACCTTCATGAATCGCACTCACCATACAAAGGTATGGTGATGCGATTCAGCCACAGAGCGGGGGTGCCGCTGGGGAAGTCAGGGACTTCTCCACGGTAACCCGCTCTGTGAATTGCGGTAAGCAGAGAAAAGCCCTGTTTAACGCAAAACAGGGCTTTTCTCTGCTGCATGAATAGACCCCTATATATCACATTCTTTTTTTAGTTGTTTAGCTACCTTAAAGGCCCGTATTCACGGGCAGATCTAGGGAGAGATGTGTGCTGAGCGAAGCGCTCAGCACACATCTCTCCCCCCGCTCAGCACAGCGCGATGTGTGCTGAGCGTGCGGGGGCAGCGCGGGGGGGGGGGGGCTGCGCATCTCTATCGCTGTGAGGGGTACACACAGAGTGATCGCTGCTTAAAATCTAAGCAATCTAGTCAGATTGCTTAGATTTTAAGCAGCGATCACTCCGTGAGTACCCCCCTTAAGCAGTGAATGTCTATGAATCAGCTCCAGACACATTTTTATCCTTCCAGCACTCCTCCTTGAAACTCCCCTCCCTTGGGATTTAACCATTCAGTGCCAGGGATTATTTGTGACCCATGTGTCATTTGTGTGTTCGTAACCCAGGGTTTGCCTGACAGATAAGTAGAGGCTTTAAAGAATTTGTCACATACTATAGCTTGTCAGAAGAACCCACTATGGATGACCAGCCCAGTCATATGGCAGTAAACCCCTTATAAGCACTTATCTTCAAATGACCCTGTATAGTCTTATGGTCTCAGGAGAGCACCTTTGTAAAAGTAAGTGTAACCTACACTGGACCTCGTTCTGCATAGAGCAGACATTTACTTCCTTACAACCAAATGGCTTAGAGCAGACCCTGGAAACCAGGATGAAAGGACATTTTTCATACAGAATATACATGCTACAACATACAATTTGAACAATACCATTTGTTAATATGCCTATTCCGATATGAAATGGGCTTTATAGCTGAACATACATATAAGTACAAACAAAGAAAATGGGAGAAGGAAAGGGTGGGGGTGGAGTTTGGGGGTAGGAAAGACAAAGGGGAGAAGGTTAGTGGGAATAGAGGTTAAGAAGTAGAAGATCTATTTACTTACATTAAAATAGGTAGGTAGTGTGGACCTTTGTCTAACAATGTGAAAGTTTAGTGAAGAAGAAGAGGAGGGGAGATTACCCACAGACCCTGGTAGGCGGCATATAAAGAGGACTCTTAAATTCCAGCCAGGGAATTAATTATGTGTTATTTATTTTCTGTAATGGACAGACGTCCATTACTCCTACTCATTATAGTTGGACCAGTAAGGTGACAAAGATGTCCCCCCAGGGTCCCTAATCTCATTACTTATCTTGACCTTCGCAGCCCAGGTGTTTTGTGTCACACTTTCAGCGTGGAGTTAGTATTGTCTGTGAAGTAGCACACTACAGGTATGTTCTGCATTCTTCTTGGAGGCATCAATCCTGCTGTTGTAAGCCTTGATCTGATGTTTATTAACTCAAGGGTTTATAGATTACCTGTTTTAATGAAAACTAGTCCAGGCAGTCTAGTGTTGTGGCTGTTTGAAGAAACAGGCACCACATCAATAAGTAAATGCAAATCCAAACTTTGTATCTGGAAAGCTTGGTAAGCAAAAGGACTTCATCGGTACCAGACTTAAAGACAGGCAGCCTAGAGGACCCCACCACAAAGGGGCTATAACACTTAGAGGGAACCTTCTCCTAACACCCAAGGGTGTATATGACAATGTAGAGGCTTAGTGCCAGGAGTTTCCATTATTGTTGTTGTCAATGTTGCAGCCTTGTCTCCTAGTAAGCAGCCTGCCCATCCTGGTCTTCCCACCCCAGCTGTTGCTGGCAGGAAACAGCATGTACATTCTCCCAGGTAACAAGCACAGCCCAGCTACTTATGTCAGCCCTGCAGCACCATCCATGGCTCAGACACGACACCTACACCTACCTGTCCCTGTTGAAGGGCATTAAGGCTAGTACCCCTGGAGGTATGGTTCAACATATCCCGATACCTCTCACTACTGGAGGCTACATACCCCAATACCCCTCATCCACATACCTAGGTACCCCTCACTATTACAGGCTGGATCCTTCACATGCTCATGTACAGTATCTCTTACCACTAGATGGTATCCCTTACCAGTGGCAAGCTCATCAACATACCCAGGTATCCCTTACCACTGCAGGCAGGTTCAGCCACATACTTTATAAAGGTACAGTATCTCTTACCAGTGGAAGCAGGCTCTGACAGTCATCACACTCTTGTTGCCCCTTGTCCAGAGGACGCCCACACCTCAAGAGGACTCCAGAGACCTTAATCTTGCCCTGGGTCTTTTCCTCTTGATTATCTTGACCTTTAGCAGAAGTTCTGGGCGTGTAACAATCATTCCCTCATATTAGACATGCAAATGGATTTTACACGACTTGGTCTTATGTCTTGGCCACAATCAGTCCCCTTGCAACCTGGTGTTATTTAAGGCTGGTAAAGAACAGTAACCGTGCCTGATTATTGCTTTTTGCAGACTAATCTAGCTGCACCCGTTAAGCTTTCTGTTTGACTCCATGAACACTAACCCTTAACTTCATCTGATTTCCAAATGGACTCTTTATTTCCCTGGTTTAAAACTAACCTTGTCCCTGAATCCTCCTTTGGCTGCCAGTCACAGACTCCTGACTGCCTACCTTAGCGCCAAACTTTTGATTGTGTGTCTTACTCCACCTCTACAGTACAGTAGCATTCTCTGTACTATACTTTTTATTACAGTGCTCAGTAATTGTTAAAGAAAAGTGTTGCATCACCCAGAAAGTTTTGGTTGCGGAGGTGCTGCTGGTCCTCTGACACCTAGGGGTATATTTACTAAAGTGCGGGTTAAAGAAGTGGAGATATTGGGGGTCATTCCGACCCGTTCGCACGCAGCGTTTTTTTTGCTGCGGTGCGAACGGGTGCGGAATGCACATGCGCGGCAGGCGCAGTGCGCGACGTTGCCCGATGACAGGGGTCGCCGGGTTACGTCGCCACTGCCGACGGAAGCGGTCGCAGTGGCGACCGCTAAGAAGATTGACAGGAAGGAGGCATGGATGGGCGGATCCGGACCATTGGAGAGCGTTTTCGGGGAGTGGTGAGTAAAACGCAGGCGTGTCCAGGACAACGGAGGGCGGAGGTGTGACGTCAAATCCGGGCCCATCATCGCTGGATCTATCGCACAGGGTAAGTATGTCCAGGGCTGGTCTTGTTTTGCTTGAAATTTTTTTAGCTTAGCAGGGCTACACAAGCGATCGCAGCCCTGCTAAGCTAAAATACACTCACCAATAGGCGTGGACTATTGATCGCAGCAGCAGCTAAAAGTTGCTGGCTGCGATCAACTCGGAATGACCACCATTACCCATAGCAACCAAACTTGTAGAAGGTGCTAGATAAATAAATAGAATCTGATTGGTTGCTATCGGCAACATCTCCCCTTCTATAAACCCACACATTAATAAATATACACCCTATTGTCCGTAGCATTATTATGGCAGATCCTCACACAGATGAATCTTATATAAAAGTATAGAATGTTTTAAAAATAATTAGTAACGTTGACGTTTAAAAATAAATACCATAATTAATATATAATAAAATTCTATGCATGTAAAAGTAAAAGTGCCATATTACAATCCAAAAAGTAATAATCTAATAACAAATACAATAATAACAGTTACTGTGGATAAAATACAAATTCAGAGGATTCTAGTGAGAATGCCTGGAGTCACGATTATTGCAGCTTATTGTTTTTCAGTTGCATTTTCTTTCTCCTTGTAGGGCACGTTGTAAAGTCACATACCTAAATCCTTTACACTAAATTATGCCTGGCTATTAAGGACTACCTCATGTTAGCATCCTTTCATCGTTTTTTGGCTCAACATCACATGAGGACTTCCACAGATTTGACACTTTCTTTTCCCCTAGACTTTAAAGCAAAGTGATTAGCTTCAACTTGCTGTTTTTCATGATATGAAGTGGTACAGAGAGTTCAGTCATTTTACTACACATATAAGTAAACACATATAGTTTGATTCAAACTGCATTTGATAAGTATGACAAGCAAATAGATGGAAAGTTCCCTCTCCGTTAGCCCCTGGTGATGCATGCTCATTGGCTGCCGGGGACCTAAACTAGAAAGCAGTGTGATAGTCTTACATTGTCACACTGCTTCCAGATTTTCACCAGGATGGGGTCATATCGGAGCCTGTGTCCCAGTTAGAGGATTTTAGTATATTTGCATGCCAATATTAATTTTCACATTGCAAAATTGGGCAAACATTTTTTTTATCACGTCTGCATTAAAAATAATAATAATTAATAATTTAAAAAAATATATGTGAATATTGTAGCAGTGTGAGGATACATGGCATACCAGCTACAGATGACAGATGGCAGTGCATTTTCCATGTTGACTGCAGCATGTGAAGACAAACAGATCCTGTTTAATCTGTTCGGGTGACTTAGCTTAATTGTGCAGAAGCACAAGCATCCTTATTTTATCCTATTGTCTTATTGTAGAGCCCCTGCTATGTAATATTTTATGGCTTACATAAATAAACCACCAGACAGGGTCATAAATACAGGAGGCAATGGAAGGTAGTCTCCTCCGGGAGCCAGCCCTGAAGGGAACACACTGACCTCCTCTATTTGTGCATGTTCTGCTTTATGCACCCCAGAGCAGGAATAGCCAGGGAGCCTCCCTCTCGGCGCCCGTATGAACCCAATCATAGTCAATGTAGAATTGGCTATAGCTAGTAGGCTAGGGGGGTCATTCCGAGTTGATCGCTCGCTGCCGTTTTTCGTAGCGCAGAAAACAGGTTAATACTGCGCAAGCGTATGCACCCCAATGCGCACGCGCGTTATACAGGTATAAAGCAGATCGTTGCTGGGCGATGGATTTAACGAAGAATAAATTCGCACAGCCGATCACAAGGAGATTGACAGGAAGAGGGCGTTTATAGGTGTCAACTGACCGTTTTCAGGGAGTGTTTGGAAAAACGCAGGCATGTCCAACCGTGTGCTGGGCGGTGTCTGACGTCAATTCCGGGACCAAAAAGACTGAAGTGATCGCAAGTGCTGAGAAAGTTCAGACCTACTCAGAAACTGCACAAAACTTTTTCGCCCCGGTCGGCTGCACATGCATGCGCACACTTACAAAGCGAAAACACACTCCCCCGTGGGCGGCGACTATATGTTGGCACAGCTGCTAAAAGTAGCTAGCGAGCGATAAACTCGGAATGACCCCTTGTGTCCTAATGGGGCAGCTGATGTCTTTTTTTCCCCTTTCATTTTCATTTATTTTTCACACAAGTGAGTGAGTGGCAGCTGTTGTGAGGTGGGCATAGCCAGATTAAGGTGGGGCGCAGGGCATACGGTACCCCGGGCCCCCCTCTGTCAGCACCCCCTGGCCGAAACACACTTACATCATTAGCTTGGGCAGCAGCAGAATCAGGCAGCCAGAATGTGAGCAGGACAGTATGAGACACAAGAATATCCGGATTCATGAGCTACCAATCGAGCTTCCTGATCAAAGTACAGTAAACATAGGAAGGGAGAGAGAGCTATAAGTAACCCAGGGATCCCAGCTTCTCCTCCCTGCCTGGATGTCTGGATCCTATGTAACGGTTCTTTATTGAGAGCATTTGGGTTTGCCAAAAGAGACATACAGAGAGTCCTCCTGAGTCCAGTCCCAGTGTGTAAGTAGTACAGAGGCTGCTGCTATTGCATTTTTGAAAGATAAATTATAGATTTTATTTTTCTATATGTATTTTAAGGTTGTTTAAGTTGTCTGTGTTCCACTACAAAAAAACTTTATAAAATAATTGTCTCTCAGTTAGGTGGATCTCTAAACAGTACTCAGGCATTATTAAACTATTAGTTTAAATCTAATATACACCTTTGGTTTAAATTTAATATACACAATACATACCTTCTAACATGCCCCATTCCTGGAGGGACAAAGTGCTCTCTACTTGCACTTCCTTCTTAAATTATGATTGCAATCACCTGTGTTGAAATACCTTTCTTATGAATTAAATAGTTCAATACAAGTGAAGCCAATCATATATTAAGAGTGAAGTCCAGGTAGAGAGCATTTTGCCCCTCCTGGAATGGGTCATGTTGGGTGGTATGCACAATCTAATATACACCCTCCTTCCCCCGGTCCCCCAATCTTAAATGCCCTGGGCACCCCCAAGGCTTAATCCAGCCCTGGAATGGGGGACTAGAAATCTGGACTCATCAGGCTTTCCCTATCAATATTCTTTTTCCTGGTGAATGGCTCCTAACCATGGATCAACCCTTTTTCTTACTCGTTCCACCTCCTCTCCAACCATTGTCCCTGGCATTGGGCAAATTTGTATGCTGAGTACCTCCAGTGGGGGCTCAGCACACACTACTCTGATGCTCAACCTCATATGACTGAGACTAAGAAATGGAGAAAGAAGACTACAGGAGGAGGAAGAGGATAGAGAAGGATGAAGGAGTAAGACTGAGAAGGATAGAGAAGCACAGAGAGGAGGCTGGATTCTGCTGCTACTGTATGTGTGTATGACACATGAATGTCAGATTAATGTTCTCTGTTTTATGTGTTGGTCACTAAGATGCTCTCTGTATTGTAGAGCAGTTTTTTGTTGGAGCTTATTGTTTTGTTGTCACCAGAGGTGTAGCTAGGCACCATGGTGCCTGGAGCAAGAGTATGTTCTGGTGCTCCCTCCCCTGTACTGAATTGGGGACCTATAGCCAACATGTGGTGGCATGTTACATTTGAAAAGAAACATTATTTAAAAATCCTAAATTGGTGACCGGGCCGGTTCTAGACCTTGTGGAGCTCAGGACAAAAGTTTCCTTTGTGTATCCCCATGTTATAAATAGGGTCAGTGCGTGCCAAAGGCTTTCAAAAACAATATAGGGGCATAGCAGTACTGATGGTGTAATGGTTAGCATTACTACCTCACAGCACTGAGGTCATGGGATTGATTCCCACCATGACTCTAAGTTTGTGGAGTTTGTATATTGTCCCCGTGCTTGCATGGCTTTTTTTTCTAAGTACTCCGGTTTCCTCCCACAATACTTAATTGGTTCCCAAGAAAAATTAACCCTGTTGCGTGTGTGTGTTGCAAGGAACATAGATTGTAAGCTCCCATAGGGCAGGGACTGATGTGAATGGCTAAATATTCTCTGCAAAGTGCTGCGGAATATGTGCGCGCTATATAAATAACTGGTAATAATAAACAATGGCTTCATTGGGAAGGTGTGTGGCCACAGAATAGTGCCAATTCACCAATAACGTGTATCCCTTATACACATTATTCCACATAGTAGAGCCCCTTTTACACATTATGCCACACAGCAGAGCCCCATATACACGTTATGCCACACAGTAGAGCCGCTTATACAGGTTACACTATGTTATAGCCTCTTATACACATTACACCATGGTACAGCTGTTATGGAAGTAGCTGTATTTAACTGCTTGTTTGACCACTTAACTGGCAAATAACGTTTTAGGTTAAGAATATTTACATATACTTTGTCCAAAATTATTTTCTTAAAAAAATTAAATAATTAAAAACATTGGTGCAAACATCGATCGGTGAAAACATTGTGGCCATCGTGGATCGGAACATTTCGGCCATCGCAACTTCCGTTTCTAGGCATGAAGTCTTCTCACCATCCCTGTAGCGCCTCAGGAAGGTGAGGGGCTGGGGTTTTTTTACATTTTTTTTTTAAACATTTCCCCAGCGGCTGCTAGTGTCTGCAGTCGTTGTGTGGGGGGTGCTGCCAGGCTGACCGATCAGCAGTGATCGGCAGCACAGCAGGCACTAGCGGGAGGGAACCGGGAAGCAGGGGGAGGTCCCTCTGACAGCAGCAATTGCAGGAAGCTTTGCTTCCTGCTGCTGCACAGTGAGCTTTCTGACTGTTGGCATCAGATGCAACCATGTCAGGGAAAACCCAGCCTGGTGTGGTCGCATCTGATACGACCATGTCAGGCAAGTGGTTAATTCAAATAAATTGAAAACACTATATATGCCCCAACTGACATGACCCCACAACCCCCCAATTCCTTAATGAAAATAAAGCCCAAATGTGACCCCCCCACAGACTTGATAACACCCCCAATCTCTGAATGAAAATTCCCCAAAACTGCCCCCCAAACTGATAATCTCCTAATGCCTCAATGAAAATAATGCCCCAAATGTGACCCCTCCCCCCCCCCCCACAGACCTGAAACCCCCCAAATGCTAAATAAAACTAAGGCATCAAAATTGCCCCCCACCCTGATTTGATAATCCCCCAATACCTCAATGAAAATAATTCCCTAAAACTGCCATCCCAGACCTGATAATCCCACTTTGCCTCAAT